>NC_046657.1:69787126-69800354 GCF_010883055.1 Belonocnema kinseyi
TCCCGATGATAGCTGCAGGGCGTGCCTTGCACACCCCGAGCATTTAGCTCACATACTATCTAGTTGTCCAACACACGCGGGAACGACCTACATTCAAAGGCATAATGCGGCGCTAGGAGTACTTTATTACCATCTCTGTCACTCCTACGGCATTCACCTTAATATCGCTCCTCTAAATGCTCCTAGGGAAGTTGAGTCAATTGTCGAGAATGGGAAGTGCCGTATATACTGGAACTTTATATTCTCGACAATTGTTTCTGTTGCTCACTCGAGGCCTGCATTGGTTCTTCTTGACTTCGAGAAGAGAACCATGATCGTTATCGAATTTTCGGCACCAGCTGACAAAAACATCATAGCCAAGGAGAATGAAAAGAAAGAGAGGTATCGAGACCTTATAAGGGAGTTGCAACAATTGTACCCGGAATATTCTGTTAAACTGATCGTCCTCATCATCGGCGCTCTTGCAGGTGCCAAGTTTACACTTGCTAATTGCCTACAAAGCATCCCTGCGTGTCAACAATATGTTAGAACACTTGCACGAAAATTCAGAAGGCGGTTGTCCTTGGGTCGTTCCGTGTTCTTAGGGTCCACGAGGCTTTTGCTGGATCGTCGTATTGATTCCTTTACAGACTGTAACCACCTATCTCACGGTTGTGAGCCGTGGTTATGGCTGAAATTTTACCGCGATTTCGCTGGAAGCGGGTGCAATTTTTCAGATTAGCACCCACTCCCGGCGAAATCCTGCGGTTGTCCTTATGACAAATTTTTAATTATATACAGTAGCCCTTTGTGTATTACCACTCTAAAAATCAAAGATTTAATTTTTACGATTTAATTTTTTTTCACGTCCTATTTTCAAATAGTACAAACTCCTGCTATTATTTTGAATGCAATTATCATAATTGAACCTTAAAAAGGTGTACAAAAAGCTTTCTACTATACTCCATATGGAAATTCTAAAAACAATTCTACAAACTAATTCTGAAGTAAGTTTGACTTCCAGTGATGAACTGCGCCCTCGAAATTCAAGAATTAACATCAACTGTGAGTTCCTGGACGATACTTGATTTAACCAGTTCTCTAGGTGTAAAAAAACACATCTGCCGCAAAGAAATCTAGTTTTCGCAGTATTTTTGGGTTTCTGGAAAGAGAGTGTGTTTATCATACCTAAAGCCATTGGGACCTTAATGTAAGATCGCGATTCACCGAAACCTAAAGCATCAGAAGATGTGATCAAAGGGGGCGAGAGAGAGGGTTCTGGAGGTTCACCAGAGAGTTTTGCGCTTGCTATTTGCATTTCTTCCACATTCGTGCGCAAGCTTTGTAAAATTAATAGTAAAATGATCGCCAACCTTAATTTGCTGATTGCGAATTCTCTTTTGTTAAACATGCTTCGGCATTAACGAACACATTCTCATTACGTATCCCGTGATTCGCACTCAATTTTGTTCAAAATGCCAACCTCTCGACATCATTATTTTTTATTTTAAAGTTTTTGACCAAGTAAATGTATTAATAATTTTCCTAATCATAGGTAGAAGCAAAGAGCCGAGTATGAGATCCTCTGTTGACAATAGGCGCACTTTAACATGGCGTTAGTATGCGGTTACTTATAATTAAAAAATGAGGGTAAATAAACCTTAAATATACATTTGCTGCTTATACACGAAGGTAACATATACTTTTAGTGGAAATTGTATATGAAATGTGATACATAGTAAACAATGGTAATCCTAACCTCACTTAACAAGTGAGTGTCAATAAGGATTTATGAAAATTGGTCGAATGCTATATGTTTGAATATTGCTAAGATGAACTGCAAAATGCATTTTGTAATGTTTAGAAGGTATAAATGGCACTTCATACTTATTAAAAAAATATATTTTATTGAAATTCGTATCTCTTTGTCAGGGGGTCTAGTAATCGGCTCGGTGCTGCCACCTACGATTAGTGTTGCATTATGAACCTCATTACAATTCATAATATGCATTGGTATTATAACAAAAAAATATTTACATTGTCTTATTTTTATATAATTAAAAACGTGCGTATCATATTTGAAAAAAAAAATTTGGCACATATTTCATGCCAACTTGCGTCGTTTTTTCATAAATGAAATGTCTTAATTGTCAACCTCGTTTTCACGATTCAAACTAAAACTATGCATTCTAGTGTGTTGTGGTGCGAAGTAAATTTGTTGGTATAATTAAAGCGGAAAATTCTTGTAAATAAAATTTTATTGTAGCTTGTACCCTTTTTGCAAAAAGTAATTTTTTATTTCTAATATATTTTTATAACAAGAGTCTATAGCAAATTTGCATCTATTTTTGTATTGCAAACCGTTTGTATCATATATCTTTCGCCTCATGTTTCATTTTTCAAAAAATGCAATCTATTAATTGCAAATATCTTTTTACGATTGAAAAAGCATCTACTTGTCCGATCCACAAATTATTATCAAACAATTTTTAGATCCTTTTTGGGTGAAAGCATTTTGTCTTTTCAGGTTTTTTATTGATTGTGTCGCTTGTTCAAAAATGTAATTCTTTCAGTTTTGATATTGTTTCTTACGAAAAAAAAATATACGCTCCCTATCAAAAAATGGTTTTGCACAAATTTGTAGCTCTCTATTGGGCTAACATTTTTCATAGGGTGTTTAAAATACAATTTTTTTCTTGTTCAGAATTTTTACCGTATCGTTCTTTGTTTGGCTGAAAATATTCACTTTCGTTTATCTTTCTTGATTTTTTAAATGGAATGACTTCAGCAATTTAAAAAAAAGCCATTCAAATGAATTGTTTGCCTTTTTGAGTACTACTAACAAACGCCCTTAAATTTAAAAATCAAGAAAAAATTTCTTAAAATTTTTCAAAAGGCGATAATTTTTTGGATTGTACCCAAAATGGCTGGCTAACGAACCTAGTCTTCAGTTTAACACTCTAAAAGAGTATATCAAAAGCCATTCGAATGTGTGAATTCTCTCGAAAGTTATCGTGCCAACATACTAAGAATCTGTAGACAGGCACACTCATATACACACATTCGTGAAAACTTGTTTTCCGGATTCGGGGGCGGAGGTATCAAAACGTTAATGTTTAATAAAAACGTAAGGTGCGGGGGGTCTCTTTTTATACAAATATTATACTATCTCTCATTAGAATTTAAAAAGGAAATTAATCTTCTATTTATTTTTGCAGGAAACAGTTTACAGTCCGACAACAATCCTCATAGCAAACGTAAACATGGTCCTCCTTCTTCTAGAAGACAAGATATGTCTGACCAGACTTCAACGGAAGATCCTCCTTTGCATACAAGTTCTGAATCTCCTGTTAGCAGGCCTCATTTGACTGAAATACTCGGATATTCACTTGAACAACTTGGATATATTCGGCTCATTCCCCGCACAAATCAGAGCCTTGCATTCGAATTTCGAAGTTACATTTTTCCAACTGGTATGGAAATTAGTTGGAAAGCAGATGGACATAAAACTAGTCGCGTGCCACCTCAAGAACATATTGTATTATCAACATCGAATGGTGACGTTTTTGCAATATTAATGAATAGCGGGAGTTTATGTGGAATACGTAGGTCCCAAAGACGTTATCCCAGAGTAAAACTAAACATGATAAGCGGTGCAGTTGATTACTTGACCCCAGATGAAATTAGGGATTGTCCTGTAGGCAGAAATAACCCAATCTTTCCACACAATTTTGTTAAAGCTTTATCAAATTATGATTCGCTACAGTTCAAATGGAATTCTAATGGCGAACGGACTCCTGTTTCTTCTTCTTCTTCTGCCAGACAACCTTCACCTGATCAGCGCTCTACTCCTAAGGAGTCTCTTATTCGTGAAAGGTCCAAGTCTCCTCCTATCAGGTCTCCTTCTGATCAAGTACTTGGATATTCAATTGAACAACTAGGATATCTTCGACTTATTCCTTGCACGAATAAAAACCAACGATTTGAATTTCGAAGATACGTTTTTCCCACCGATAAACCAATTCGAATGGTAACAGGTCTGATCACCTATCTATTCAGTTCCAACCGAGATTATATTGTATTATCAACATCCGATGGTGATGTTTTTGCTATATTGGATCAGAGTGGATCTCTTCGTGGAATATATAGGACAGGTACAACTCATGCGCGAGTTAAAATAAATATGATAAGTGGCGCAATTGATAATATGACTTCGGATGAAAAGAGGGATTGTCAAGTGGGCAAAAGTTACCCAATTTTTCCAAACAGATTTATCAGAGCATGTTCAAATTATGATTCGCTACAGTACAAATATAATCATAATGGTGAACGTACTCCCTATACTTTTTCTTCTGCCAGACAGCATTCACCTGACATGTCTTCTCATCAGGAGCCCCACATCGATGCCAGGTCCAGATCTCCTCCAGGCAGGCCTCCTTCTCATGAAGTACTTGGATATCCTCTTGAAAAGCTTGGATATATTCGGCTTATTCCACAGAAAAATCCGAACCGGCAATTTGAATTTCGAAGATACGTTTTTCCTGCTACTAAAGGAATTCACTTAAAGATAGGTCCTGGTAAATTTGTGCCCGTGTCAACCCGAGAACATATTGTATTATCAACGTCCTATGGTGATGTTTTTGCAATACTGGAGTATACTGGAATTCTTCGTGGAACATATATGTTGAATAGGGAAAAGAAATGGAGTTATACGAGAATAAGAATAAACATGATAAGCGGAGAAATTGTCTATATGACTGAAGTTGAAATGAACGAATGTCATGTAGGCAAAACTTACCCAATCTTCCCACGTTGGTTTATTACAGTTGTTTCAGGTGAAGATTCTCTACAATATGTGCATCATTAATTCAATGAAAAAAATCTACAATATAGTATTCTTTGTAATCTGTAGTCGGATAAAAATTAAACTAAAAGATTAAAATTACAATGTTTTTTGGTTATCAAGGCTTCTTTCCTTTAATATTTTGCTAATCCCGATAAGGCCTTTTGAATTATTTCCCTCTGAATATTCCAAAGTCAGAAAGTTACACGGTTTTGAGTTTTCAGAACCTATTTTTTTTTCTTTTGAAACAACATATCACCTTCATAGCTAACAGAATTTTGGTAACTTTTAGAGTTGTAGCATATAATTTATAGGAATTTGAATTTTAACTAAGAAACGAACAAAAATTTTGAAAAAAGAAAAAAAATCAAACTAAAATTCATTATGAAATTTTGCCCTAAGAAAGTTTCTTTGTTTTGTATTATATGAATATTTCGATTCTTTAAAATCATTTTTAGCATCGACAGCGAAATCTAATGCTACTTTTTAACTATCGGAGATATTAATTTTGTATTGCAGTCACGTAGCCTCGTTCTCCACGCGTAATGATAGACACAGTGGGGAGAAGTCAAATAACATAATATTAACAATAATTTGTAGAACGCCGACAGTCAAGGGTCCTTTGTTAAGCTTCCGGATTAAAATTTAGAAGTAGATTTTTTTAAATTTCATAGTTAACAGCCTAAAACATATTAATTCGGCATCTACGGTTTTCGATGATTTCAGATGTCTAACTTTTTTTTAAATGCTTAAAATTGGAATTAATACAACGTTTCTCATAAATTAAATGAGATACGCCAGAAAAGACAACATTTTTGAATTCAACTAGAAAATTGTATATTAGTATAAAAGTTATAATTATAAATAAGTACAATGAGAAAATTCATCGATTAAAAAAAAAGTGTTAATAATAATTTGAAGAGACATTTAAAAAGGAAGAAGCAGGTTAGCGACGGCCAACTACTGTAAATAACTCTGCCCGCCCGGTACGTGACGAATACAAAAGGAACATTATATTACCGTCGCACCACTCTTAAAAGCACCACAAAAAGTATCTTGAAAAGGACCCAAAGCTCTCAAACTATCTCCGAGACTATTTTATTTCAAATCGACTATGTTTATAGACTCAAATGGGCCAGGCTATTTCGCTAAAGAAAACTGAGAGATTTCTTTCGGTAGGGTAGGATAAGAAATATTTTGCCTGCAAAATCTGGAAAATGATAGCGTACATGCTAACGGACGTCTCCGCACACTTTTTTTGTATTTTTTTTATCAAAACAGTTCTCATATTGCTAACAACGTGCGTGTATATCTTGAGATTATGTGTGTTACAATTTACCTGAGCGTTACTAACACTCGGATGAATTAAAACCGGAACTGACCTTGTTTGCAGACAATCAAAAAAGTTTATTTCATAAATAATTTCAAGATTATCGGAAAGGCAGAGATGAAAAACGACGTAATCTCAAAATAATGCATAACATTTTTATTTTTCACAATGCATTTTTTTTGTTATTATCCCTAAAAAAAGAGTATGGGGACGTCCGTTATGATATTTTATCACATGCCCTTAAGAAAGAAAAGGCAGACTAAATTCTAAAACCCTTATAAAAATCGATAAATAATCGATCTTTCGAGTAATTTATATGTAACTAGTATTTGCTTCTAAATTAATACTTTACTAGAAATGAATTGTTTCTCCGTTTTTTTTATCAACATTTAAAATATTTTGATATTATTTAGTCCGTTTTATTGTGAGCAAATTTTAACAAATTTTTTGTTTATTTACTATGTATTAATTAGCATTTTAGTCCTGAAACTTATTTCACATTTTCATTTAATACTTAGCTTTTAATCGTTTCATTGCTTTGTTGTTGCATTTTTTCATGTTTATAACTCCAGCGAATTATGAGAAATATAACAAATTTGTTTTCAAACAGTTGTATCTCCAATGCTTTAGAATAAGTTTAAACATTCCTCAAACTGCAAATTTAACGTTAATTTTTAGAAAACTGAAAAATGTATTTTACGAAAAAGACCAACTTTAATATTTTCCTTGAGGTTTTTGAGATAAATATTAATATGAAGGAGATTCTGTGAATTGGGTTCTCGCTGAATTAAGTAGGGAAATTAAAAAAAAAATTATTTCTGACATTTGATAATCAGAATTTTTTAAGGCCCAAAGTTTCTAAAGCCAAAAGTTTTCTAAAATTCATTTTGATGCTTTAAAAAATTTCAAGTGATTTCAAAAGATTTTTAAGGATTTTAAATAATTAAGGTTGGTTTAAAAGATGCCGAGGAATTTTCAACTTATTTTCATAACGCAAATGAATTTTAAAGAATTAGAATAATTTTAGAAGGGTTATTTTTTAAAATTCCAACGTACTTTCGAAATACTTAAAAAAAGTTTTAGGTATTTCAAAAGATTTTGAAGGATTTAAAAAATTTGAGAGAATTTTAAAAGGTTTTAAGGAATTATTATTTAATTGCACTAATTTAATGTGACATTTTAAATTTCAAGAGATTTCGAAAGATTTTATAGGATTTGAAATATTAGAGGATGTTTTAAAAATTGCAATGAATTCTCAAGAGATTTAAAAAATTTCAAGAGGTTTCTATTTTATTGAATACTTGTCTTCTTTGGTAGAAAATCAATCTTTTTTGTCGAAAATTGAACAATGGTTGAACATTAATTTTTTGTATAGAAAATTAGTCTTGGTGGAAAATAAATTTCTTTTGTGAAAAATTCATGTATTTTATTAAAAATGCCTTTTTTAAATCTGTTCAACAATGCTTGGTACCAAGCTACCATTCAGTAGAAAACAATAAGAAAAACTGAACAGAGAGAATCTCTAATTAAAATTTTAAAAATAAATTTTTATTTTCTTCGCTTACACTCACATTCCTTATCCGTCCAATTCACACGATTTGAGGTTATACTTAAGAGTCACCAGCTCATATCTAAGCAAGCCATTCTTATGGCAACCTAAGGATGCCAGTTTAGAAGCCTCAACTAGTTTTAATAATGACGACGGTAAAGGTTAAGTGAGGTAATGGTTGAGATAGGTTAGAAAAATTACGGGGATGATTTGATTTTGCATGGCTATTTTTAAATTTTTAAGCAGCAGACCATGGACTTAGGAATAAGTAACATTCCCCAAATAGATTTATGAGGTTTCTGGCACAAAATAAAGAAGAGGTCAAATTTGCACAGAATAAAGTCTCACTTATAGAATCATTGACAGGGACAGAAAATGGGAGCCTCAGTTTTCCTTCAAAAAGGGGGGAAGCTTTTAGATTAATTAGCGTGCGAGCGAATAAATAAAACGCTGGTAAATAATAATTCGCAATACCGAGTACGTTCGAATTTTTGAAATCGCAACTTTGATTCTCGCTTTTGTGGACCCATTTCCTCTCAAACAAAATTAACAAGTTGCTCAATCAAAACAATGAATTCTTTTCAGATAAGGGTTACCATCGATCTTGAACTTAGGGACAATTATATAACTAGAGGGTTTTTGATGCAATATTATTTCGAAATTAAGGGACTAAATATTGAGAAAAGCGAAGTTCAATTTCACATAAATTGGGAACCATAGTTGGTTGATAGAGTAGCTTTTGGTATTTTCATAAATAATAAATTAATTCGTTTTAGATTTATCGTCCTAGCGGGATCGGCACCGGTGTGTGTACTCGGCTACAATTTCCTGAGCAGGGCAAATTGAAAATCGAACGATCCAAAACTCATGGTTATTTCCATGAGCTGGAAAATCGAGGAAAATATATTAAAATTAAGCAAAATTAAAAAGGGTAAAGAGAAAATTTTCTCAGAGATCAGGCATCAAGGTTAAATGAGAGCTATAATTTGTTATGATGTATAAATAAATATTCATGAGCAGAGAGTATAATAGAAGAATAACGTCACAAAGTATATTATTTCTCAATTTTACATAATTGAGTCATTACAAAATATTTTTTAAAAGTTTTAGTTGTAATAATACTTTCCTGATATATATTTGAAAATTATGAGGCTTAATGATAATATGCTTTATACGCTAATAATTTTTTATATTAATATTATATTCATATTTGATATTTTAAAATTATATACAAAATGAAAATTTAAATATAATTTTAATATATTTTTGAATGGGTTATTCAATGTTATAGAAGTAATTATTTAAAGTTTATATTAAAATCTCATTTTTTCATAATTTTAAAGATTATTAAATTAATATATATATATATATATCCCTAGATTTCTGTTGACCAAGTAGTCCAGTATATAAATTTTGTCTATGTTTACCATTCCTTTTCTAAAACCCGTCTGATTGTGTGGAACACTTTCTCTTTCTCTCTGACTTTCTAAACTGTCAACCACTCTTCTGTCCACCCTTATCCATTCCATACCTTGTTGCAGTTCTCCCAGATATTTAATATTTTCAAATTATTTAAAAATTTAAAATCAAATATACTTTTGATAGATTTTTAATTGGTTTATTTAATTTTACATGAATAACTATTTTAAATTTTAGCTTAAAATATGATTTTTTTAAATAATATAAATGATTATTTAATTAATAGATATATTGTGAAATCATTAAGTTTAATAATATTATGATATAATTTTAAATTTAATAAAGAGAAATAAAATATCAAAGTACATAAAGATTGTATTTAAATTCTTTTATATAAAGAAATATAAATATGTCATTCCCTCTCAGACTATGTAATTGAATATTGGCTATTACTTTAATTATAAAAGTTTCTTTTTTTTTCTTTTAAATGTTTCTCTTACAATTATATAATGTCTTATGATGCTTCCGATTTGGTGAAATGAGTATTTACATTTAATTTTCGTAATTATATGTACACATATTTTAATTTTTGAAACTTAGTTGGAAAGCTTAGTAATTAATGAGATGTAGAGAAATGCAGTTCCAAATTCAAATGATGAATATAGTGTAAACATTATTTGAAAGTTTTAATAAAAATAATTGTGTAATGCGTTTTATGGTGTGAAATGAGTAATTAACTTAGAAATAATTCTAATAAAACTGACCTTTTCTGAAATTAGTTTACAAGTTTAAGATAAAATAAAATTTTCAAAAATAAAAGTTCAAATTTAACAAAATATATGAAGTTAAAGTTATTTGAATTTTCTATAACAGAATTATATTTGAATGGGTTTTCTTCTCTAATAATGGTCAATTGATTATTAGCTGAATAACTCTTTCTGATAATTTAAGTGAATAAAGATGAAAACTCAGTTCCTTGAAGGATACCGCACAAAATACATTGAAAAAAGGTCTCGGTGGATTTTTATGAATATTTAATATGCTGTAGATCATGAAATACCCGATAAAAAGTTCTAATGCCAAAAAGTAAAAAAATGGACAGTTTTTCGTTTGTATCGTAACAAAGGTCGCTTTCGTGCATGCTAGAGTAGACATATCGAAATCCAAAGACTGGCGCCTCACTCAGGGATCATGCTTAACTCCGTGCATCATTGATATTTTTTACTTTAGGACCCCTGATCAATAATATACGTGTCTGGAGGTCAAGAGAGCAATACTTTTTCGTTGGTATTGCGTCCAAAGCCGCTATTTGCATTTGCTTAAGGAGACATACCGACGCTGGAAGACGGATTGGCGCCACGTTTGGGGCTAATGCTCAACTCTGTACTACTTTGAGGTTCTGTAGTTTATGATCCTATGATCCATAATGTACACGTCTAAAGTTCGAGAGAGGAATACTTTTTCGCTAACCTTGCGTCCGAAGTCCCTTTTTGTGCAACCCAGAGGAGACGCACCGACACTTGAAGACAGGTTGGTGCCACCCTCGGAGATCATGTCCAGCTCTATGCTACTTTTGCTATTTTGTAGTTGAGGAACTCTCGATCAGTGATACACATGTCTGACGGTCGAGAGAGGAATAATTTTTCGTTGGATTTGCGTCCAAGCCGATTTTTCTACATGTTTTGGACGCACCACCAACGAAAAAGTATTCTTCTTTCGTCCTTTAGACGCGTATATTATTGATCGGGAGGTCCTAAAATACAAAATATCAATAAGGGACGGAGTTGTGCATAATACCTGAGCGTGGCGCCAAACTGTCTTCCAGTGTCGGTATGTCTCCTTTAGCAAGCACAAAAAGCGGCTTTGGGCGCAACACCAACGAAAAATTATTCTTCTCTCGTCTTTCAGACATGTATATTATTAATCAGGTGGTCCTCAAGTACAAGATATCAATGAAGTACGCAGTTGGGCATGATCCCTGAGCTTGGTGCCAAACAGTCTTTAAGTGTCGTTATGTCTTCTTTAGCATGCACGAAAATCAGCTTTGGACGCAAGACCAAAAAAAAGTATTTTTCTCTCGACGTTCAGGCGCATATATTATTGATAAGGGGGTACTAAAATACAAAATATTAATAAGGGACGGAGTTGGGCATGATACCTGAGCGTGGCGCCAAACCGTTTCCGAGCGTCGGTATGTCTGCTTTAGCACGCACGAAAATCGGCTTCGAACGCAACACCAATGAAGAAGTATTACTCTCTCGACCTATGGACACGTATATTATTGATCTGGGAGTGCTAAAGTACAAAATATCAACAAGGTATGGAGTTTTGCATGATCCTTGAGCGTGACGCCAAACTTTCTTCGAGTGTCGGTATGTCTTCTTTATCATACACAAAGAGTGGCTCTGGGCGCAACACCAACGAAAAAGTATTTCTCTCTCGACCTTTGGACACGTATATTATTGATCGGAGAGTTCTAAGCTTAAAAATATCGAATGGGCACAGAGCTGGGTATGATCTCTGAGCGTGGCGTCAGACCGTCTTTGCGTGTGGGTATGTTTTCTTTAAACATGCACGAGAATCGGCTTTGGACGCAACATTAACGAAGAATTATTCTTCTCTCGTCCTTCAGGAACATATATTATTAATCAGGCGGTCCTAAAGTACAGAATGTCAATTCGCACGGAGTTGGGCATGATCTCTGAGCGTGGCGCCGAACAGGCTTCGAGTGTCGGTAAGTCTCCTTTAAAATGCACTAAAATCGGTTTTGGATGCAAGACCAATGAAAAAGCGGTCTTCTCTCGACTTTCAGACACAGGTTGAACAAATATCTTCTCTTGACATTGTTGGTTGGACTGATTTATAGACTTGTCTTAACCGACTGGACTAATAAAATGTCTTGACTTTGTTAGTTGAACTGATTTATAGGCTTGTCTTAATCGACTGGACTCGTAACATGTCTTGGCCTTGCTCGTTGGACTAATTAATAGTCTTGTCTTTACTGACTGGACTAATAACATGTCTTGACTTTGTTGGTAGGATTGATTTGTAGTCTTGTCTTAACCGACTCAACTAATAACATGCTTGGCTTTGTTGGTTGGACTGATTGATAGTCTAGTTAATAAGAATTTTTTTATCAGTAGGCTTTGAACTATATTATATTCCAATTTCAGCCAATTTGACCGGGGCCGGATTTTAATGTAAATTGTGCGGGGTCTGTTGGTGCTTGTGCCCTTTTGCTTTTCCAATTTTTTGTGCTTATGTCGCTTTAGAATTTCAAACTTTAGCATTCAGGCATATTTAAAATTCGCAAGTTTGATCCGTACGCCTTTTAGAAATTTAAATTCTCTCGCTTATGCCCTTTTGTTGTGCATAAAGTTGTCACTAATGTTCTTTTTGATTTTCAAAATTAGACGTTCATGCTCTTCTGCATTGGGAAATGTTGGCACTCATGCTCTTTTACAATTTCCTACTGTTGTTTTTTTTTGTTTTACAATTTCGCACAGTCCCATATTGAAACTGCCAATGCGACGTATGCACAATAATTAATTGTGAAGCCGCATTGGAAGCATTTGTCCCTCATGTTTCAAGCAGCATGGCATGCACTGTTAACCTTAGCAGCATTCTTGTGTATTTAATGTTGCGACGTGATCGATCCAATAATATTCTTTAATATTTAAAGAATTATTCGGTTATACAGTAGTGGGTGGTCTATAAAATTCCGAAGAATCTGCTTACAACATTGTCTTATGAGGCTCCTAGGAAAAAGAAATCGTTGATAGATTACGAGGGTAGTTCAATGAGTCCTTAGAATGACCAACAGATGGCGCGCGAATCGCTCCAAATCATCTGTTTTCAGTCAGCACCACTCCCGACTAGATATATGGTGCAGTCACAGTCCACATCTTCTGAGTTTACGTGTTTTTATGACCAATTGAAAAAAAAAAATTGTTCGTTAAGAAAAATGAAAAAAAAAACGAGTTCAGAGCGGTAATCAAACATTTTTTTTAAAGGGTTTAACTCCATATGAGATAAAAAATGAATTGGACTCAGTTCATGGCACATCTGCCCCTGCCTTAACAACGGTTTATAACTGGGTAAATGAATT
>NC_046657.1:69800454-69841395 GCF_010883055.1 Belonocnema kinseyi
TAGAGCTCCAAGGAGATTATGTTGAAAAATAAAAAAAAATTTACCCCAAAAAAATTGTTTTTATACTTCATTCTAAGGACTTATTGAACTACCCTCGTATTAGATGTTTGTAAAGATCAAATGAAAAAGCCTAATGATATACATAATGTTTTTGAGTAAAAGCAACTCCTATCACAAAGTACGTCAAAGGATATCAGGTATCAGAATATTATTTTAGCATCAGAACACAAAAAAGCTAGTAGTACGTCCAAAGCTTTGGAAATTTATTTTAATCCGATAAAAGAGGAGATATTGAAGTTATCTTTATTATCCGTTACTTTAACATTATTTTTATCATGTGCTGGCTTATAAAAATAGATTTTTTTTTATTCTGAGTGTTTTTTATGTTTAGAAATTCTGCGCATGCTTAAAAAAATCACAAGTAAAGAAATTAATTGTATGAAGAAGACAATTCCAACATTTGAAAATATCTCGTAATTCTAATTTCAACTCCATAGTATTCACAATTCTTTTTCCAGTGTAATTCAGTGATAAAAAATCCCGCACATGCTCAGAAGAATATTTAAACATCAAGTTTAGGGAAAGGTATAGGGAAAGGTGATAGAACGACATATCGAACAGTATAAGGTAATGAAAAAGCTAGATTAACAGTAGTATTTACTTCTGCTGCGTCTGTGGTAATGACACCTTCGATGATTCCATTTCCTTTAAAAGTAAACGGAAAAAGCTGTCCTCACGAGACAAGTGACTAGGCTACCCTTATGGATTTTGAGCCTCTGAATCCGAATATGGCATAAAAATTTGTCCTACATGCCTTAGTTTTCCCCTAGACTCAAAAAGTAGGGAAAAGTTTAGGGATTTCACGTCACACAGGCCATATAAAAAAGTTGACTGCGCGAGACAAATGATTTGTTTTAATAATATCAGTATATGAGAAAATAGGCACATCGATATTATATTCTTAAGTGCAACGAATTTTAGAGACTTAATTTGTAAACAGAAATTCTCTAGGCTTTTCCCTACATTTTGCACCTTAAGAGAAAATGGAACAAGCCCGAAAAATGTTGGGTTCAAATTTAGATTTAGCACGCAAATCTGCAAAGGATATGGCATTCCCCCCCCCCCCCCCCCCCCCCCCCCCCCCCGGACAAATGTATATTGTACAAGGAAGACCTTCAATTTCCCTTGAATTACCCAATCTAGGGGAACAAAAGGCACTTATTTCTTGCAGGACAATTTTCTTATGGCCTGTGTAAACAGAAAATCCCTAGACTTTTGCCTAAGGTTTGCATCTATGGGAAAACTGAGGCATGCAGGAGAAATTTTAAAGCTATACTCAGATTCAGCGGCTAAAAGTCCATAAGGGTAGCCTAGTCACTTGTCTCGTACAGAGAATTTTTTTTGTGGTCCTGTATAATTATTTTGTTACTATCATCTTGTATGCCGACGGTCATACGAGTAGCTCTCATATAACGCTGCCAATACTCAAGTTTTATAAAGAGCATCTTATTAAAATAATTGTACTTTATCTAAAGACAACAGACATCATCCATCCATTGAATGTTGCCACCTTTCATGCATTAAAGACTCATACAGAAAAGTGATACGCCAATGGAGAATTTAAAGGTTTTAATAGCAGTGAAAAAAGAAAATCAAGTAATTTTCATTTTTGAAGTATGCAAAACGAAGATGTGTACACATTTGTGATCGCAAAAATGTATAATATGTACATACTGATTTATTAATAACTGCTTTGTTATTTTTACAGATTCTGGGTTCAACTATAACTTGCACGCAGACTAATATCTTTAATAATGCTTTTAATGGAGATCAAGAAACCTCTCATGATGTTCATGAAGTTCTTGCGAGTAAGAAAAATGAGACCTTAGAAAAACAAGTACTAATTCTGGAATTCATGTATTGGGTGAAAACCATTCTGCGAATGTTACAAAAACGGACGATACTATTAACCTGAGCATCAATGATGAGCCTAACTTTAATGCTTGTGAGTATATTTTATGATGCACTTTTCAATCAAAAATTGCATTTAAATACATTTTTTTTATTCGTGGTTCAAGTGGAAGCAAAAATGAACTCCATATATTGAACAGGTTGCAACAATTTGGCTCTGTACCTAAATTTATTCCATCCTATTTTGTCTACCCTAGTTCTACATCCCATCTGTATCTGCTGCTGAAACCCTTTTGATGGCATTGCAGAAAGGAGAGGCAGAAAAAGGAAGCAGAAAAAGGAAACCAGAGGAACAAATTTTGTTAAATAAATAAATACGCGCAAGGGCCAGAAATGTAAGGGACGAAGAGACGAGTGCTCTAAAACAATATAATGAAAGTAAATTTTAAAAAAGCCAAAAAAATATTGTTTCCTTAACAGAAAAGTTGAATAAGTTGCATTATTTTTGTAAACAAATAATAAAATTGGAGAAACAGAATCACATGATACAATTCATAGACATTTATTAATTTTAATACATAGTTGAACGTTCTCATTAGGTTCTCGTTGTAATTCAAAACAAAAAGTTTACAAGTTATTTGAAGACCTACTCCTTTCAACGACTCCTAATCATTCCCTTCTCTCTTTTCGTCTGCTGTATCTTATCTATGAGAAGAGAGCAATAAACAGTATTAGATTGTTTAAACAAATTTTGTAATAACTTTCATTCATTATTATCTTGCTAAATAAAAAAAGACAGAAATGTTAATATTTTAGAAAAAACTGCAACTATAAGGCATGGCTATGGATGAAGATAGTCATAGACAAGAACCATTTGTTTAAACAATTATTTCTAATTAAAATAATTAATTATTAAGTTATTCCTAATAAAAAATAGACAAATAGTTAAAACTTTCAGAAAAAGCCTCGACATTCTACCATTTATTAACTTAAATCATTTTTTTATGGTATCAGTTTTTCCCGTACATGTGGCCTCCTTTCAGTACCACACGAGTCGGTTTTTTAGTATTATTGCAATACCTGCAACTAACCCTGAAATAATGTTTTGTTTTTAGAGTGTTTGTTTTATGTCCATTATAATTTTAAAAACAAAATTAAAGTCACTGGCAATACAAAAATGTAAAAAATTTGTTAATGAATTATTTACAATGATCTTAATATATACGGAGGTAATCATATATATGTATATAGATTTAACACATTTTTAAATAAAATTACAAAATAAAAATCGACGTATTTTTGTCATCTGATATAATTTGTTAAATTTAGCGACAATTATTACAAACAAATTCATGATTTTAATATTTGTAGGCAGAAACGAACCGAATTTTGTTCCCAATGTCTTTGAATTTGATTGCTAGTGATGCTTATTTGTATTTTTCGACTAAAAATATCATTAAATATTTTTATAAACCAATCATTCGAACAAATTTCCATCACGGAAATTTCATGACTCCAGTCCTCATATTAAGAACGATTTATTCTACAACGAGGATCTTGAGAGCATCCTGATGAAAATCACTATCATGTATCCAACTTCCTCTCAGATATGATAAGTTGGCATCAGATGAGATGACTAATTTATTTACTAGATCAGTTCGAATCATGATGATCAATGTGCAGCACAGGCAATGAGATTCGAAGAGAATCGAAAGAAAATTTGGTTCGTTTCTGCCTAAAGCTTCTTAAATTATATATTTGTTAATTCATACTACATTTAGATAATGAAATTTGATCTCATTGCTCTAAACAAGCGATTTCAATACATAAATATACTTCACAAAAACATTATCCATCGTCCTCGCTATTTTGTAGCAAATATTTGCTTATAACAATTAACTTGATATATCTACTCGTTTTTTTTTTGATCCACTGACTCTTTTGCATCAAGCGTCAGGCTCAATGCCACTGCGAAAAATGTTTACAAGAGAATTTAATAAAAAAAATGTAATCGACATTTTTTTTTTGCTATGTGCAGCTCTATAAAAATTTAAACAAACAAAAATTCAAAAATCAGCTGCGACAGATTTCTTGAAAATGTGATGATGAATTGAAAAAAATAAATAAAAATCGATTAATATGTGTGACCTACAGGTTATTTTGAACATCGTTTTTTTTCATTTCGCTCCACTGTGGCCCGGCAAAAATGTAAACTTCAATGACGTTAATTGAAGTGGTTTTTCTTGGAAGCCTTTCATCATAAAATATTTACGAAAGGGAAAACGAGAAGATGAAGGGTAGAAAAAGGGAAGTGAACCTGTAAAGGGGAATAAGGAAAATAAAATGTAAAGGTTAAAATGAGAAAGGGGAAAGATTGGAAAGGTAACTGTGACAAATAAAAGGGGAAATGGGGACATAGGAAAAAGAAAAAGGGTCAGGAGAAAGTGCAAATGAAAAGGAAAGGGGTAAATAAGAAAGGGTAAATGTAAAAGGGAAAAATAAGAGAAGTTTTACTTATAAATCTACTGCTGGTACTGTCAGAGTTTCAGTGATAATTTAAGTGCAAAGGATGGGGAGAAGGAGAGTGAAAGAGATAAAGGGGGTGGGGGAGATGGAGAGAACGAGAAAGAGTGTCGAAAAGAAGAGAAGTGGTAGAAGCGATTGAGTGATAGAGAGGTAAAGGGATTGAGAGACTCAGTCAGTGGGAGAAGAAATCGAGAGCCAGAGAAGAGGAAGCGTTACCCTGGAAGCATTACCGTTACCGCTACCCTGTTTTGCAAGTTCCCACCGTCCCATAAGAAGTTATCACTTTAAAATTATGTTTATCATTTAAAAAAATCGCTTCGATCGAGCGGCAAGTACACCCTCGTGAAAATGGCCTTCGTTACGCCCTCGATACACAATGTAGGTACTGTTTTCACCAAAAACTTTCAGCCTTAACGCTCCTTATCGTACCAACTCCGAAAAAATGTATAGGTTATTAATAACTTGATCAAACAAAATTTGTGGAACTTTTTAAGATAACCAAGTGAATGCATTACAGGTATATTTGATGAAAAAACGCCTGACTAACGACATCGTCTATCCTCTTTAAGCCTTGCCAAGTAGACCTAAGGTAAATCCCATCTCATAATTTCTTCGAATGTTTCATCGTTGATAGAAAGCGAAGACAGTAAGAAATAGTAGTAAAAAACCATTAATTTTCAATCATTAAGTCTAAAAACGTCGACTTCTAACGAAATCGACGACACTCAATTTTCATATAAAATTAATACCTTCCATTTAAAATAAGAATTTGGTATGTTTAAGGATTATAATAAAAAAGTGAAATGCAACAATTATTATCTAAGAAGGCAAATCTTGTTAATAAGAACGTCGATGTCCCGCATTTATGTAAGATAACGGATCTTAATGTATATATTTGTACTATAATGATGCAATGGAATATTTTGAATTACAGCAGTTAACCAAATCATTCACTGCAGTATTATTCAGTTTTTTCTCCACTTTGCGAAAATGAGGATTTTTAAAATCGTTCTTAATTTGGCGGTCGTCTTCTACTCTATTGGTAATATAGTAATATAAGTATAATAATTCTTATAAATGCATGCATGAATAGCTTGTCAGCTACTTGTAAGCCCCGTGGATCGTATTTAAGGTCCCCGTTTTTAGCTTTTAATCACACAGTAGCCCTTTGTGTATTACCACTCTAAAAACCGGGAATTTATTTTGTTACGATTTTTTTTTCACGTCCGATTTTTAAATAGTGCTAAACTCATGCTATTGTGTTTAATTCAATAAAACGATTCTGGAACACCACCAGTGTTCACATTTCTCTACAAGTTAATCCCGCGTCAAAAATAACAAAATTGTACGGAAAGCGTTTTACGCATAGAAATTCCACATAGAAATCCTCCACATAGATCCACATAAATCCAATCCACATAGAAATTCTAAAAACCATTCCACAAGATAATTGTGAACAATGTTTGACTTCCGGTGACGAGCTACTGTTGCCAATGGCGTTGACCAAGGGGCGAAAATCTTTATTGATTTATCTGCTTATTGAGGAGAGAGCTGGCTGTCTGTTTTCGGGTCGAGGTCGACCTTGTGATTAACGTTCGTTTTGGATTCGTTCGCTCAGGTAATAATGGGCGAAGGTTCGGATGAATTAATTGGGACAATATTGTTCTCGCTTCTTTTTTTGAAAGTATGGTTCGAACGGCATGGGGTTAGATTAGATTTGATCTTATACTATAGTGGCATTATGATTCAGGGTTGTGCTTCACTTAGAGCGATGATAGAATTGAGATTTGGCAGAATGTTATTTCGTCTTTGACTGAGACTGTGTTTTTGATCGTATTCAGTGGCCTATCTGTCGCGTCGACTGTCGACGTTTGTGGGTGAGTTGGTTACAGGGTTGTATGTTACCCTGGAATCGGAAGGCGCAAAAATCCCGAACTTCAAGCAATACCCTCGTCAAGTTAGAAGGTGAAGATTGGAATATCTTTGTGGTTGAGACGAGAGGAGCTCGCAGTGCACCTACATAACGTAAGGAGGGATGAAGGAGGTCGGGATCTGCGAAAGTCAAATACTCCAAGGAAGATGGACAGGACTTGAAGGATAGGACGTGGAAGTGCAAAAACAGGGTTGTGGTCGCCGAGTGTATTACCATTTGTAGAGGGTGATAACGAAATTGTTTTGTAAAAGTGCAGTGCCAGTAATAATTGTATTTTATAAAGATGCGTGTGTACCAGTTTCTTTTTAAGAATATCTGCTTCCCCCTCGCTACTCTGGCTGGCCTGACAGGAGGCCAACCCGGTTCATAACAGCCACGCTCTCGGAATTCACACTCCCGACCTAACAACCTTGCAGCAGATATCCGTCTATCTGCTCTGAGAAAATTATGCTACACACGTAAAGAATTCACAAAAACTGTGAGTTTCTCGACGATACTTAATTGAACCAATGCCCTAGGTGTAAAAAACACATCTTCTCAAAATAAATCTAGTTTTTGCAGTATTTTCAGGTGTCTGAAAAGGGAATTTATTTTTCCTATCTAAAGCCTTCGTTTAACTTTGCTTCTTCGAGGAACCCATTCCAGTGATCCTGAAGGGCTATAAAAAGCAGACTTTTCCGACGCTTATGTGTTTGTGCACCTGAATCATGAGCTAGATTACGTGCCTTCAAAAAACCCACTCGAAGGAAAAACTCGACTACTCTAAAGAAGATGTGGGTTTCTATTTCAAGCATTGGCTCAAACTCTTGCCTTCGATGAAACCACTCCTCGGACCTTAAGGTACAATAGTAAGATTGCGATTTGCCGGAACCTGACGTATCAGATGAGGTGATCAAAGGAAGCAAGAGAGAGGTTTCTGGAGGTTCAGCAGAGAGTTTCGCGCTTGGTATTTGCATTTCTTCCACATTCTTGCGCAAGCCTTGTAAAACTAATAGTAAAATGATCGCCAACTTTAATTTTCTGATTGCGAATTCTCTTTTGTTAAACATGCTTCGGCTTTAACGAACACATTCTCATTACGTATCTCGTGCTTCGCACTCAGTTTTGTACAAAATGGCAACCCCTTGACATTATTACTTTTATCTTGAGGTTTTGACCAAGTGAATGTATTCATAATTTTCCTAATCATAGGTAGCAGCAAAGAGCCGAGTACTAGACCCTCTGTTGATAAGAGGCGCAATTTAATATGGCATTAGTATGCGTTTGCATATAATTATTATATGAGGGTGAATAAAAGTTGAATATATATTTAGTTCTTCTATACGAGGGTAATGTATACTTTTAGTAGAAATTGCAAATAAAGTGTGATATATAGAGAACTATGGTAAACCTAATGTGACGCTTTATACTTATTTACAAAATTTCTTTGATTGAAATTCGTATCTCTTTCTAGAGGGACCAGTGCTCGGCTCTGTGCTGCCACCTACGATTAGTTTTGTATCATGAACCTCATAAAAATTCATGATATGCGTTGGTACTAAAACAAATGTGTTTAAATTGTCTAATTTTTATAATTAAAAACTTGCGTATCGTATTAGAAAGAAATTGTTCCCAATTATTTTATTGCAACTTGCGTCGTACTGTCATAAATGAAATTTCTTTATTTTCAATCCTATTTTTACGAGTCAAACTATATTATGCGGTGCTAAGCAAATTTGCTGATATCATTAAAGCGAAAAACTCTTCCAAGTAACATTTTATTGTAGCTTGCACCCTTTTTACATGAAGTAATTTTTATTTTTAATATATTTTTATAACAAGAGTTTATAGAAAATTTGCATCCATTTTTTATTAGAAAATCTTCGTATCTTATTTTTTTCGTCTCTTGTTTAATTTTTTAAACAATGTAAGCTCTTATTTGTGAATATCTTTTTTACGATTAGAAAAGCATCTACTTGTACTATCAATAAATTATCATTAACCAATTGTTAGATCCCTTTTTGGGGAAAACCTTTTGTCTATTTATGTTTTTTATTGGTGGTGTCGTTTGTTTGAAAACTTAATTCTTTCGGTTTTATTATTGTTTTTCACGAATAATACAAAATCTACGGTTTCTTTCAAAAAAATTTTTTCCACAAATTTCTAGCCATAAAAACATTAATTTAAATAAAGTCATTAGAACAAACTGTTCGCCTTTTCGAGCACTACTAACAACCGTCCATAAAATTTTAAATCTAAAAAGAGTTTCTCAAAATTTTTCAAAATGCGCTAATTTTCTCACTTTGTATCCAAAATGGCTGGCTAGCAAATTTAATCTTCGGATTAAGACCCTAAAAGAGTATACCAAAAGCAATGCGAATCTGGGAATTCTCTCCAAAATTATTGTGAAAACATACTAAGAATCTGTAGACAGACAGACACATAGGCACATTCGTTGAAACTTCTTTTTCGGATTCGGAGGAGGATGGAGGTCGTCAAACGTTAATATTTGAAGAAAACGTGGGGTAGGGGGTCAATTTTTATACAAATCTTATACCTTCTCTTACGAGAGTGTAAAAAGCAAATTAATCTTCTATTTCTTCTTGCAGCGAACAGTTCACAGTCCAGCGGAAATCCTCATAGCGAACGTAATCCTGGTCCTTCTTCTTCTAGCAGAGAAGATTTCTCTGACCAGACTTTTACAGTGGATCCTCCTTTGCGTGCAAGCTCCAAATTTTCTGCTAGCAGGCCTCCTTTTACTGAAATACTCGGGTATTCACTTAAACAACTTGGATATATTCGGCTTATTCCCCGTACAAATCAGACCCTTACATTCGAATTTCGACGTTACATATTTCCATCTGGTATGCAAATTAGTTGGAGAGCAGATGGGCAAATATTTAGTCCCGTGCGACCTGAAGAACATATTGTATTATCAGAATCCAATGGCGACGTTTTTGCAATATTAGTAAATAGCGGGAGATTATCTGCAATATGTAGGTCACAAAGACGTTATCCGAGAGTAAAAATAAATATGATAAGCGGTGCAGTTGATTACTTGACCCCACATGAAATCAGAGATTGTCCAGTGGGCAGAAATCGCCCAATCTTTCCACACAATTTTTTTAAAGCCTTATCAAATTATGATTCGCTACAGTTCAAATGGAATGCAAATGGTGAACGGACTTCTGGTTCTTCTTCTTCTGTCAGCCAACATTCACCTGGTCGGGCCTCTACTCCTGAGGAGTCTCTTACTCGTGAAAGGTCCAAGTCTCCTCCTATCAGGTCTCCTTCTGATCAAGTACTTGGATATACATTGGAACAACTTGGATATGTTCGACTTATTCCTTGCACAAATCAGAACCAACGATTTGAATTTCGAAGATACGTTTTTCCTACCGATAAACCAATTCGAATGATAACAGGTCTGATCACCTATGTGTTTAGGTCTAACCGAGAATATATTGTACTATCAACATCCAATGGTGACGTTTTTGCAATATTGGATCAGAGCGGATCTCTTCGTGGAATATATAGGACAGGTAGATCTAATAGGCGAGTTAAAATAAATATTATAAGTAGCGCAGTTCATGATTTAACTCCGAATGAAAGGAAGGATTGTCCAGTGGGTAAAAATTACCCAATTTTTCCAAAAAGATTTCTGAGAGCATGTTCAGATTACGATTCTTTGCAGTTCAAATGGAATTCTAATGGCGAACGTACTCCTTATACTTCTTCTTCTGTCAGACAGCATTCACCTGACAGGTATTCTCATCAAGAGCCCCCTCTCGATGCCAGGTCCAAATCTCCTCCAGGCAGGTCTCCTTCTCAGGAAGTACTTGGATATCCGCTTGCAAAGCTTGGATATATTCGGCTTATTCCACAGAAAAATCCGAGCCTGCAATTTGAATTTCGAAGATACGTTTTTCCTGCTACTAAAGGAATTCAGTTAAGGTTAGGACCTGGTAAATATGTGCCCGTGCCGAACCGAGAACATATTGTATTATCCACATCGAATAGCGACGTTTATGCAATACTGGAGTATACTGGAATTCTTCGTGGAACATATAAACCAAATAGGGAAAATAAATGGAATTATTCTAGAATGAAAATAAACATCATAAGCGGCGAAATTGTCTATATGACTGAAGTTGAAATAAACGAATGTCATGTAGGCAAAGCTTACCCAATCTTCCCACGTTGGTTTAATAAAGTTATTTCAAGTCAAGATTCTCTGGAATATGTGTATCATTAATTCAGTATAAGAAAAAAACTTAAATATAGTGTTCTTTGTTATCGGTAGTCGAATAAAAGTTACAATAAAACATTGAAATTACAATTTATTTTGTAAGGCTTGTTTTCTTTATCTTTTGCTAATCCCGATAAGGCCTTTTAAATCATTTCCTTTGAATATTCTAAAGTCAGAAAGTTACACGATTTTGATTTTCCGTGCTGTTTTTTTTTAATATCATATAATCTGTAGCGCTAACAGAATTTTAATGACATTTGCAGCCGTAGCATATGATTTAAAGGAATTTCAAACAATCCATTTAGGCAACAAAACAAAATTTCAAGAAGATGAAAAAATCAAAACAAAATTTATAATTCTATTTTGCGCTGAAAACGGATTTTCAAATTCGTATTGCTTAAAATGATACATTAATTCAAATAATGAACAGTGGCGATGACCTCTTCATTTAACAAAAATCTTTTTCCTCCAAGCAAATATTGAGGTTTAAAAGGATAAAAAGGACAGAGGAAGCCAAATCAGGAGAAAAGGGTCAGTGAGTTGAAATTTCAAACCTTAATTTATGCACTTTTGCCATCGTAACTGCGGATGTATGAGCCGGTGCTTTGTCATAATGATGAATGGAGGGCTTGAAAAATTTCTCTGTACATACATTTAATGCCAAGAAGAAACGAATAGCTGCATCTACGTATATCCCATATTTAGCTGTTGTTGAAAACCTATGGTTAGCATTGCAACAAAAGGAAGCAGAAAAAAGAAAAAAGGAGTGAAAAATTTAATTAAATAAACAAGAATGTAAAAGGGCCAAAACTGTGAGCGACAAAGAAAGAAGAGCTGTGAAACAATATAATGAAAATAAATCATAAAAAAGCTAAATGCCGACTTAGCTGAATTAGAAAATTCACTGATTGTTAAAGAAATGGATTCCTTGTGAACTAGAATAAAAAAATTTAAGTGTGATACCACCGTATTCAAAACCAATGTTATGAATTTTTTGTTATGTGAAAGAATAATAGGCACATGTATTAGAATTAATTTTACTATTGTTTATACTACATAATGCGAAAGAGTAGAATATAAATAGTACTTAAGTTAGACTTAGGATGGAATTGTTAATATATGTACAGGTAGTGGAGGCCCTTAAACTCGTAAAAGGGAGAAATTAAGTGCAGACAACATAGGATTTTTATATTAAAATTAAATAATTAAAAATGTTTATTTTAATGTTATGAAATCAAAATTCACTAGCTGTTTAATATTGGAGCCATATAGATCCTAAATTTTACATAATCGAGTCATTAATTTCGTAATTAAACATTTGTCAAAGTGCAACTAATTTTTAGATTTATAAGTATTAAAAAATGTTGTCAAGCCGCTTTGACTGAATTTAAAATTAATTAAGTGTCCACCGACCACTTGTTTCGCTGTTGTAATTAATGGAGGTACTTCCTTGACGACCCGTACCAAAAATTGTCACGCATCTTCGTAAGCAACGACCATTTGGATAGAGAATTATCTTTATAGTTTATCAAGGAAGATTCATGGATAGCAGAAACAGGGCCTTTGGTCAGTAAGTGCCCAGGGGCCAATGCTGCTACAGTAGTAGGATCGCTTGAGATCGAAGCAATCGGACGTCAATTCAGGCACGACGCAATTTGACAAAGGGCAGAGGTAAATTATTCAACGGTCAATTGACTATCTCCAATACAACGGCGTAGATGATGCTTGGTTGACTTAATCCCTGCCTTCCTGATATCTCTAAAGTAAGTAGCATATGGCGGGATAAAAGACCAAGTAGTTCTGTCGTTAGCTAAGCATTCACCTACTTTTGGCATAATTTGAGAGGCTCCTCGAAACAGAGCTCGCAACTCTTGATCTGCACCTGTACAGCATGGTACGTGTACCTCGACAAGAAACAAATTGTTTAAAGGCAGCAATTTAACTGTCTAAGGATAAATCTGAAACAGCTTCCAAATGTATGGTCCTTGAAGAAAGACAAATAAAAAGCCATACATGACCCTTGTATGACTTATGTTCCCTTCCTGGTGAAACCCTCGTGTGATATGAGGCATCATAGTCTACACCAGTGAATGCGAAGGGCTTCGTTTCGGACACTCGATCAGTGAGAAGCTGATCCATCAGTTTAGTAGTGTTTGGTTCTGAAATCGTGCGCATATGACGCACTTGTGAACAATGTAATTGTTTAAGGATTTCGTGTCGATAATCGAATATCTACTCATGATGAAGCCCAGCATTCGTTGTTGGTCGCCACGCATTATTCTTAGATGTGCCTGCAAAAGAATAGGATAAGTTACAGTATCATTTTTTCGTAAAATTACTAGGTGTTTCTCATTAAAGGACAGCAGAGATTTTTGGAGTCGATCACCGACCCGAAGAAGTCCTTGACCGTTCAAAAAAGGGAAGAGCTTAACCAAGATGCTTTTTCTCCTTAAAATTGACAATCCAGTCTTTAGGCTGTTAATGTCGTACTCAAAGTGAAGTATCTGAGTAGTTCTTAGCCAGAAATTGAGACCTACATTAAATTCATCAATTGTTAAATAGCATTCCACTGGATATGAGCATCAGCGATTACAAAACCTATAACAATAAGCAGTAGTACGATCAAGTTTATCAGAGGATGAGCAACGACCACCCAGATTACATATCTCAGTTTCTTTAATCAAGTTAACTATTTACACTGGTTTACGGACAGCATCTGAAGATCGTTCACCAGTTTTGGTGTTCTTTGCTGGCTCCGACAAAGTCTGGGGCCAGTTGTACTGAGACCAAGATGGCATTTTTTAAGATTGTTTGGATTTTATTGCCCCAGTTGGCCTCAAAAGTTTCCCAGCCAGAAGGGTGAAAACTAAGAAATTTTAGAACCAGCTCAAAATCTGTCCAACAAAAATTTGGTACTACAAGCTCATACTTGAGACCGTTCAAAATAGAATCAAGTAGTGTAGTGAGAATCAAAGCGCCGCAACGTTCGAATTTAGGCAAGGAAACATTCTTGATTGGAGCAACTTTTGTCTTTGCTATGATAAGGTTAGAGTGAACGACACCATAATCATTCCGAACGATCATGTACACTGTAGCTGGTATGCTTTTTCAGAAGCGTCTCAAAACCTATGTAGTTGCCAAGATTGGTCATTATTTGTGGTATCAAGCCAATGAGGAATTTTGTTTTTTTCAGTAAACAATAGCTGAAACTGATAGGAGTCTCACTCTAATTGCAGTTATAATGTTTGAGTAGAATCTCCATTCATCCTAGAAATTCACAAATTTAGTAGTAAGATCTTAGCCCTGATGCGGAGGGGCGCAATCCAGCCCAAGGGGTCAAATAATTAAGCTATTTTAGACGCAAAAAAACGCTTGGTTGCTCTAGAAGAATTATTTGGAAGAACTACTGAAAAAATAAAATCAATCTGAAAGGGCACTCCATTTGAGCCCAAGAGTGGAAACAGAATCCTCAACTTCGAGTGGCTTACAACCTGGAAATTCTAGAGTTAATTTTGTCAGAAAAGGTTCGTGTGACAAATTTTGAAAACTCGATAGAGTGTGCACCGCAAAATATATTATCGACACTAGTATTATCCGCCAGGACCGCAGCGTATAGTAGAAAGCGCTCTTGTTCATCAGCTGCTAGTTGACTTAGAGTTGTAATATTTACGAAAAGAGATGGTCTTGTATCGTAAGTTAAGGCGCTAAGACAGAAGTCTTAAAGATCTTCTGAGGGATCTAATCTCTAGATGATTCTCTGCAGATTGGATTCAGATAACTCGACCATAATTTGGCAAAACATATTGACTATATCTCCAGTAAACACAAATTTAAATAGTCTCCATCGTTTCACAACTAGCCAAATTTCAGCTTGCAATTTTTGACCAGAATATAATAAATCATTCAAGGATGTTCCTGAGTCAGTACGAGCAGAAACATTAAAGACTACTCGAATTTTTTTAGAAGGATCATTATTTGTTGTCAGAATGTGATCAGGAAGGTAAAACAGCCATTAACATTGATATTTTTATTGTTTCAGGGTTTAATATGATTCGAAAAAAGATACTCCTGCATGAAAGCATGTTAAGCTTCCTTTCCTTCAGGTTTTTTTGCAAAAAGCTTCGCAATGCGCCGAAACATTGCTACAGCAAAAATTCTGCACATTCTCAGTTCATTAGGATTACTCTTCATTGGGGATTTAACGAATATCGAATCGTATGGTTTACAAATGTGAGCAGGCAGAAAAACACGTTTATTATTATACAAACTACCAACGACAGACCAAGCTTCCGAATAATTTTTCCCGCTGATTGATAGATTTTTTAAGCGATTAGCATCTTTTTCGGTCAGTAAGGATTTTAGATAATACAACTTTTGTACATTCGATATTGTAGTGTTGTGAACCATACATTAAAACATGTCTAGAAAAGTTTGCCTTTCTAATTAATAGACAGAAAATTTTGGAAGAGGAACGGAAGTTAAATGTATGATTTGTCTGAATTTGACGTACCTTTTTGTGAGAATCCTCAAGAATCTTCAAGAATCTCGAAGTGCCTTTCGTAGAATTCCGACCTGCCTTTCAGCTATGAAAGTCGAGTTTCCACATACGTAACGGACTTTATTTTTAAATCTCCAGCTTTTTTCATATTGTTATAAAACGTATTTATTAAACCCGCGAGATTCTTTTGACGATTTAAAACGGACGACATTTTAATTTGTTTTTGGAATTTAAATTTAATGGATTCTTAAAAATTCAAATAAAGTATCTAATTTGCTGGAAAAATCACATTAAAAGTCTTACATAGTGAACCAGCTGATGAGACGAGATAAGAGCACGAGTTCTCAGGACACTAGTGAACCGGTTTGTTTTTCTATGGCTAGGCGAAAAAATCGACAAGTCCACTTGCTCAACAAGAGTAAGCGAAAATGGATGAATCAACTTCACTTTTGCTTTTAGTTTTCAAAACTCACAGAAGACGAAAAAAATGCACTTTATTTAATTTAACAAAGCAAGGAGTAAAAAACTTTTTGTAATTTTTTCGAAAAATCTGTTAGAGAGTCCAATCCGGCTCAAAAGACCAACAATGTTCATAAGTTTTTAAAAATGGTATTGCTATGATGAGCGAGAAAGTTTTTTTATGTTAAGAATTGACCCAGTGGCGAATTTTAATTTGAAAAAAATGTGATTTTGTTTTGTATTAAGTACACTACATGTTAAAAATATTAAAATTAAATAATATAGAATTTTTTTCTAATGTAATCTTATCAAAATTTACTTGAAATGAAAGCTTCTAATGTGTCCCCCAAGGGTTTACATTTTTCCTAGCAGGATTGGCACCGACGTGTGTACTCAGCACCAATTTCCTGAGCAGGGCAAATTAAAAATCGAACGATCCAAAACACTTCATTAATTTCATGAGCTGGAAAAATCGAGATAAACATATTAAAATTAAGCAAAATAAAATAGGATAGAGAGAAAACTGTCCCTGAGTTCAGGCATTCAGGTAAAATGTAAGCTAGAATTGTTCATGATATATGAATGAATATTTCTGTTCAGACAGAATAATAGAAGAATAAAGTTACAACCTATATTAATTCAAAAAATTTACATAATTGAGTCATCAACAGCCAGCTTGTACCCGTTGTACCTTGAATCTGCGATTTTTTCCCATCTTTCCTCACCTTTTCTTGCCTTCATCTCTTCCTCTATTTCCTCCCACTCTGTACCCCTATCATGTATATCTCATCCACACCTTCTTTCATATCTCTCCTCCTCCTCCGATTGCAATCTCCACGTTACTCCTCCTCTATTTATCCATGACCTCACGGGTACACGTTTGTGCAATTTTGCTTCCCTCTGATCTTCTTATTTTCTCTTCGAAGTTCCAGACTCTTTTCACTTACCTCACCACCATTTTTACTCCTCCTATTTTTTCCCTCAGCATATAACCTGGGCAACTCCAACCTATTACCAACACCCATCTCAAGAATCTCTCGTGCAAACTTTAAATTCTCTTATGCTCTTTCTATCCCCAGATTTTCACACCATAGCTTGACACTGACCATACTAATACATCAAACATCCACACTTTCGCATTTCATTCATTCTTGAACCTTCTCTTTCCAATACACTATAATTGACCCATTACATTCCTCCCGCATTCCAATTTCTTTCTCACCTGCAGCTCGCTTCCTTCTCTCGTTTCGAAGTAAATTCCTAAATATCAAAACTCATAAACCAACTCTACTACCACGCCATTTATCTTCCATCCGTACTCTAATCTACCTCTTTAATTTCTTAAAACACATCATCTTGGTCTTGTTCGCATTTATTGTTAAACCCTTTTCTCTCAAATCTTCTTCAAAAACTCTCATCAAGAAATTAATACCTCTTTCAGCACCCGCTAATAACACTATGTCATCTGCATAAGCTAGTAAATACAGTTTGCTGGTTTCTAATGTTGTTTGTCCTTTACCTTTCTTCTTTAACCACCTCACACTTTTCACTTATTCCGTACTTCCTTTCTCTCCCACCAAAGACTCATTTCTTAGTTCTAATTTACTTTCTCTCTCTCTCTCTCTCTCTCTCTTCTAGCAGTTTCATGTCCTTTTTCCTGACCTCCTTATTCTGTCTCTACCGATTTTCTATACTTTCCAATTTATTTCACACCTTTTCTTCCTCTCCTTTCCATAATTGGTCCCATTCTTCCCACTCTTATTGACTGTTCTTACCTCGTCTTTTATCTCTTCCCCATGTCTCTTCATATCATTCAGTCTTCCGCAAGTCACATCGAATCTTCTGCAAGTCTCTTCTTTAAATCCTTTTATGAGGGCTTCTAACTTCATGAACATATCCTCTTTATCCTTATTTTTCTCCGGCGTTCTTTTTTGTGTCTTCACCTTCTCTTTAATGTTTTTGAGTCAAAAACTTTAAGTCTTCAACTTGTTGAGTCATTAACATAATTTTTTTCTCGTTTTATGTATAATAATATTTTAATGGTGTTTACATTTGCAAATTATAAAGCTTAAGAATATTTTGTTATACATGCTAATAATTTTTTATAATATTATTATATTGGTATTTTATATTTTAAAATTATTTACAAATTTAAAATTAAATATACTTTCAATACATTTTTAATTGGTTTATTTAATGTTACAGGAACAAGTATTTAAAGTTTATCTTTAAATATCATTTTTTTAAATAATATAAAAGATTATTAAATTAATAGATATATTGTGAAATTAGTATTTAAATTTAATTTTCTTAATTATATATAGTACACATATTTCACTCTTTTAAATTTAGTTAGAGAGATTAATAATAAATTGAATGCAGAGAAATGCTGTTTAAAATTTAAATGAGAATAGAATGTAAACATTATTTGAATGCTTTAATGAAAATAATTGTGTAATGCTTTTTATGTTGTAAAGTGATTAATTAATTATCAAATGATTTAACAAAAACTCACATTTTCTGGAATTAGTTTAAGACTTTATTAGTAGAGAAAAATGTTAAAAATGGAAGTTTAAATTTAAAAAAAATGTATTAACTAATAGTTATTTAAAGTTTTTAGAGAGAATTATAGTTTAATGATTTTTATTTTGCAAAACGACTAATTGATATAAGCTATATATATTTTTTAAATATTAAGTTGAATAAAGGTGAAAATTGAGTACCTTAAATTTGAGTAACATTAATTAAATATAAAATTCTAGGTTATATAATGGAACATTGAATATGATTTGCATGATATGAATTATTATTCTTAAAAGCACCTCTATTTAAAATTAAGTAATTTTTCGGAAATTGGACTGGTGTCCTAAGATGAATATTTTCATTCAATTTTCAAAATTAGATGTAAAAATATTAAATTCGTTTTCTTCATTAATATTAAAAGTTACTAATAAATGAGATTAAAATTTTTTTAAAAGATGTACATTCAAAGTTATTTCAATGTTTGAATGAAAATTATAGTTTAATGCCTTTTATGTTTCCAACAGATTAATTATGTATCAGCTGATACTTTTTTTCACAATATTAATTTACATAAGGATCGCATTTTGATTTTAATTTTTAAATCAAGTACATAAATCGAGAATCAGCTTGAAAGTTGTTTAATTGTATATTTGATATAGCTTATATAATTTAAGTTTATTTGTGTTTAAAATACCCATATGTCAGCTATGTCATTTTCCAAATGTTTCTGATGTTGCGAAACGTGTCTCTGAATACAATTTTACAAATTATCCGTACATATGTTTTTAATTTTCTGGAACTAATTTAAAAGGTTATTATTAAATAAAATTTTCATAAAAATAAAATGTAAAATTTAATAGAACGATTTAATGAATATAATTATTTATTCTTTTTATGTTCTAAAATGATCAATTAATTATTGTTTGATGCATACTTTCTTAAGAAGATTAAATTACGTAAGGATTACATTCAAACTGCTTTCAATTAGGGAACATTTGTTTATTATTTACTTTAAGGATATGTAATTGAAATCGGCTGGAATTTCAGTACTAAAAGTTTCTTTCGACATTAAACAGTGTAATGATTGATTAATTATTAATTGATTATTTTACAAATTAAATTCCCTGGAATAATTTCAAAAGATTATTAATAAATATAAATATTGAAAAATAAAGGTTGTAAAATTAATATCTGAATTCTGATTTTGAAATGATATGAACATATATATTTATTTTTTCTGGAATAGTTTAAGAGGTCATTAATAATTTAAATTTTCAGAAAATACAATGTAAAAACTATTTGACTGATTCAATACAAATAATTATTTAAAGCTTTTTATGTAATGAACTGATTAATTACTTATTATTGGCTGATTAATTTTTTCACGATATTCAGGATTAATTCAAAATTTAGGTAAACTCGATTTTGTAGGGCGTCAAGAGAATAAAAAATATCTAGTTCAAATTCATGGAAAAATTTCAAACAGTTTTTTACTGATGAGTTCTGAGAGCTCACTAAAAAAGATTACAAAACGTTTCAAATGATTTCATAAAATTTGAAAAAAGATTTTTAAAGTTTTAAAGCAACATCTTGCCATAATATATAATTTTAGAATAAATTTTCGTAAATTCAAGAGATATTTAGAAGTTTGGAAACGATAAAAACAATGAAAACTTATCAGATAATTAAGGACTTTTATAAAACTGTAGGTTAATGAACAAAATTATTCCGGTTCTTAAAACAATTTCTTTCGATTTTTTAATGTGAAAAATGAACTGTCGGAGAAAATTCAAAAGGATTTAAAAACATCAAATATTTCCTTAAATTTCGAAAAATAGTAGAATATTTTAAAGCAAAATGATTCAATTTGGTAACATTCAAAAGCAAAAATAAATTAAATAATGAAATCCCATAAATATTACGAAGATTTACGGAAAATTAAGGGCATTTTTAAACTGCAGAAGATTAAAAAAATGCAGATTCATGTGAAAGTTGTGAAAAAAAATAAACCCAGACGTAAAAAACGCAAACGTGTGGACTATAATGTTTTTTCGAAAAATTAAAAAATGTAGACAAAAAGTGTAGAAAACTGAAAACTTATATGGTTAAGTGTCACATGCCCTTAATTAAAATAACTTTCAAAGATCTCAAGTAAATAAATAGATTTAATTCACGTTCCAAGGAAAATTGGGGATGTCTTGAAGCATTGTTTTATATTTTAAATAACTTTCAAAATTTTAATAAAATTCCAGTCAGATGAAAATATTTTCAATAATTCAAGAGGTATTGTATAGGTTAAAAATATTTTATAAATTTCAAGCATTTCCCAACAATCATAAAATCTATCGAATTTCTGCAAAACTTCTAAAATTTATAAATATATTTTCAAAGGGTTTGGATTTTTTCTATTATTTCGTAAAATCCCGTAAAATAAGTTTTCTTAAATCAAGATTTTTTGTCAAAGAATCTAAAATATTCAAAAATATTTTATAATTTTCTTCAAAATCGTAGGAAATTTTTGAAGATTTTGAGGTAAATCTTTTACATATATGAAATGCTTTTTCAAAATTTCAAAAAAAATTAGATTTTTAAAAAAATATTTTTAGGAATTCAACAGAATTTGCATAAATTTAAAATAATTCAAACCTTGGAAGGATTTCCGAAAATTTATCAAATATTTAATATTACTTGCGAAATTATAAAAGTCCAAAATATCTTTTAAAAATGCTCGAATTTCCCTAATAACTTGTAAAATCCTGTTCAATAAAGTTTGTAATTTTTAAATCTTCTTCATTCTTTTTTTGAAACGTTTGAAAAATTTTAAAGTCTTTCCTAATTCTTTCATGAAAACTATAAAATTTGTATAATTCGAAATAACTGCTAAGACTATTTCCCTTGTAAGTAATTAAAAAATTTGTGTGACTGAAAAAATATCAAAAAAGCATTTTTATCTGTAGTGAAAATATTGTTTCCTTTATTTCTATACTGCACTTCAACTTCAAAAAAATTATTTTTATTTACAAAACGTCTATTAAGTTTTTTAAACTAATACAAAAAGTATGAAGTAACTGCAGTTGGGGGGCGGGAAAGTAAAGGGGTCCAAAATAACGTTACGTAATGCGTGAATGCTCCCTGATAATACTACTCGTAAATTTTACGTTGCATTAATTTATTGAATGCATTCTTTCCGAATCTAATTTCAACAATAATATAAGTGCTCAGAAAATGTTGACCAATAAATTGTTATTAGAAAATTCGGTAAATGATAAAAATAAGTACAAAAGTAAGCGCGCATGCGAGTATGCGCCTAGTATGAAAAAAATGGGTACTAAGAAAACGTAGGATTATCGAAGGAAAAGATTATCGAAAAAGTCTTTAATGAATGTTTCAAGAGTAATTATTGTCCGATCTTCATTGAAAATGCGCAATTTCATGCACGCAAAGCAGACATAATGTGGCCGCTTCGAGCTCAGTGACTGGCACATTTGGCACATGCGCACTTAGCCGCCGGGCCACCATGAAACTTTACGACAGCTACAAGAAACTTCACGCCCGCTACCCATAAGCGCTTTCATCATTAAATATTTACGAGGCGTAGAGGTGAAAATGATGAATGAAAAATTTTTAGAAATTGGAAAAGGAAAGAAGAAAAAAAGGGAAAGGGGCAATTTGGAAGAAGGGTAAAGGGAACAGGGTGAAGGGACAGGGAAAGTGTTAAGAGGGAAAGGGCAAAAAGAAAAACGCAGGGAGAACATGTAAAAGGGAATAGGGAAAACCAAATAAGAAGGGAAAAGGGTAATTAGTAAATAAAAGGAGCAACGTCAAAAATAAGGGGCCAAAAAATCAAAAGAGAAAGGAACTGGGAAGGAGAAAATGAGAAAGAGGAAAAGTGGAATAGGAAAAGTTGAAACCAAAAATCGTGAAAGGGAAACGTAATGTTTCACTTTAAAATTTACTACTAATACTGTCAGAGGGTCAGTTTAGGTGTGAGAGCGAATGATTTAGAGAGAGTGAGGGGAGATAGTGCGGAGAGAGATAAAGAGAACGAGAAAGTGGCAAAGGGGATAGAAGTAGTAGAAGTGAAGGAGAGATAGAGAAGAGAAAGCGTTACCGTGGAAGCGTTAATGCTTTCTCTTCTCTATCTCTCCTTCACTTCTACGCTTAGTACGCTTAACGGTAATTACCGTTACCACTTCCCTGTTTTGCTAGTTAACGCCGAGCCATAACATCCTTGATCTAATTCACATACTTGTTTTCAAGAAAAGAAGGAGAAGAAGTATAGTGTGTTTTTAAGGCGTAAGGCTATTTTGCCTTTTTACGCCATCGATATACAATAAACTAATTCTTGAAAAACTATAAATGTTGACCCTGCTTTTCGTGCCAATCCTCAACAACTGTTTAGGTTATTAAAAAAGTTGATCAAAGAAAATTTGTAAACCTCTTCGAGACGAACAACTGTGCGCATTATATATGTTCAAAAATGCCTGTCTTACAACATGATCCATCATCTTCAGGCCTTAAAACGTATACCGAAGGTAAATCGAATCGTCTAATTTTTTTTTTAAGTTTTCGTGTTGGCAGAAAGCGAATAAGAATGTCAGAAAGAGTATTAATAAGCATTTCTTCTAAATCAGCACGTCCCAAAACGTCGAATTTTTATTAAATCGACATCAATTAATTTTCACAAAAAATCAATACCTTCCATTTGAGATGAGAATTTCATCATTGTAATAATCATAATAAAAATTTTTAAATTCTAGAATTGTCTATCAAGAAAAACCTCGCCAATAACAACGTTGTTATCTCACATATATGTGAGATAACGTCTTCTTATGTATATATTTGTACTCCGAGCATGCTATGGAATATTTCTTAGATCCAGTTGTTAAACAAATTATTCAATGTAGAGATAATTAGTTTTTTTCCACTTTACGAAAATGAGCATGTGCTATACTTTCTTCCTCACTTTGGCAGTCATCTTCAATTCTTTTGGTGAATATAATAATATATCAATAATGATTCTTGTAAATTCATGCACGAATATATCTACTTGCCAGGCCTGTACAACGAACTTAAAGACCCCGTTTCCAGATTTTAGTCATACAGTAGCCATTTACGTATTCACACTCTAAAATCCAAAGATTTATTTTTTTACGGTATAATTCTTTTCGCGTCCGATTTCTGAATAGGAAAGCCTCATGCTATTATTTAAATGCAAAACAAACGATTCTGGAGTACAACTAGTGGTCTCATTTTAGTACTAGTTGAGAGCAAATAAAAAATGCAGACGTCATAGGTATGCGTGGCCATTACATACCTACAGAACTATGTATGGGAATTATAAAAAAAATTCTACAAACTAATTTTGAACTGAAAATAACTTCTGGTAAGAAGCTATGCTCTCGCAAATCACACTCCGGACGTAACACCCTTGTAGCAGCTCACCGACCATCTGCTTTGAGAAAATTATGGTACACACGTAAAGTCTTCACACCAGCTGTGAGTTTCTCGGCGAAACATAATTTCACTAATGTCCTAGTAAAAACACATCTTCTTCAAGAAATCTGGTTTTTGCAGTATTTTTGGGGCCGTGGAAGGGGAATTTGTTTGTCAAACCTGGAGCATTGGTTCAACCTTGCGTACTCAATGATCCTAGTCTAGGGATTCTTAAAAATTGTGAAAAAGAGACGTCTCCAACGGAGACGTGTGTTTTATTCCTTCAATCTCACAACTTTGATGAACCCACTACGTCCCTGCCATTAACCGGAACCTGATAGACGAGATGATGTGATCCAAAGGAGCGCGAGAGAGAGCCGGTTGGAGGGTCATCGGAATCTTGCAGTTTATAATTCCGAATTATAAAATGCAACAAGGAAGAAGACGATGCTCAGAGAACTCTGATTTGCCATAAAGACTATTGAGCCCACCTCGAAACCTCCTATAAACTGAAGTCTTAGTTTTAAAAAATTACACTTTCTCGACGGAGATGGGTTTTTCAAGCCTCAGGCTTTAGTACAATCTTGTATCAAATATGAATCCACTTCTAGGATCTTGATGTACTGTGAAAACCAGGCTTTTATAAAGAAGTCTTGACTCATTACACCGAGGGCATGTGCTTGATCGCGTGTCATTGAGGCACCTGCTCTAGGGGCCCGAAAATACTAAATAAGGCAGACTTCCTTGTAGATAATGTGTTATTGGCACCTGTTGCAGGAGTTGGATGACAGATCTACAAGAAACAGATTAATTTTATTTGAAGGTTCGTTTTAAACCTAATGCTTTCGAAGGCAACGCTGTTTTCAGAGTTGATGCAGTGACTGGCAGCGACGTAGCCAGGATTTTTTTTTCGGCAGGGGCTTCATATTTTTCGGAGGGGGCTGCAGTTTGATATTTAGGCAAAGAGTGAGGGAACAGAATACTGAATAATGAAAATAATTAGTTTCTGCAAATTAGATTAGATCAATCTTTAAGACAATAGCTTAATTTTTACATAAAATTAATTACTTTTTAATAATAAATACTGAAGTTTTGATCAATTAGTTCAATTTTAAACATACAAAGAAATTTTCTAGACAACAGTCGATTTTTTTCAAAATCAAAATAATAATGTTTGAAACATTTAATTAATAGTATATTATGCATCTAGGGAAGGAAGTTGAACTTTCTCAAGAAGAATGTGTTTTCATTATGAATTGCAGGAAAACATACATATCAGGTTTAGAATAAAGAAAGCATGATTTACGGCGATTTTATGGCCAATTTATGGTTATTTAGCGTAACCCACCAAATAACTTTAAAACTGTCCATAAATTTCCAGGAATTTATGCAAATTTTTGGTCATCTATTGCAATTTTAAATGAAAATATGATAACTGCCCGCATAAAAACGGTTCAACTTGAGCTCGACTTGAATTTCCCCCAATGAAGAGATGCTGAAGTCAAATTTTTGAATTAAAAATAACTAATTTAATAATTACAAGTTTTTCATTTATCAATTTTAATCTCATTTATGAGCCAAAAAAGGTTCGATAATCTCAACCAAGACAAGGCTCGTCTTGAGTCAAGTAAACGTCGTCTTAGGAGAAGAGGCAATTTTTCGACGAGTGTGCGTTTTCAGTAAGATTTGTAGGAAAACATTTATAATTCGAAAAAGTGCCTTTTCCCCTTGGCGCAGACGATATTTTTTATAACAAATGGATGATTTTATACATTTCTCAAAATATAGCCATGATTTCAGCCCATATTAGATTTGGAATAAGGGAAGCATGAATTACGGTAATTTTATAGGTAATTTATAATAATTGACCATAAATTGCCAAAATTAAATTTGAAACTGACTATCAATTTATATTAAATATTTATAATATATATTTATAATATATATTATAAGTAAATTCAAAATAGTTACTTATAGTACAAAAATGTAGAAGAACAAAGTAAAAATGATCAATTTCCTTTAGACTGGATAAAAATTTTCACTTAATTATTCATAAGGACTGTTTCTAAATGTTGTCGCTTGGCATCACAATAATTTGTAACTCAAAATATGACTGAAAAACGAAATAGTTCTAAAATTTATTCATAATAGAGCTTATGTTTTTTTCTTTAAAAAGAATTCCTTGCTAAGTGTTATTTGACAGCGAAAACAAAGTTAAAAGATATTTTCTAAAGAATTTGACATATTATACTCTGTTCTACCGGCGGATTCCACCAGCAAATCTATATGTTTTTAGGGTCGCTGAATCCGAATTCGTTGCCCAATAAATACAGTTGGCTAATATATTTTGAAAACACGCGAAAATAGACGTAAAACCGAAAAAAGCTTTTTTTCGTGCATATTTTTGCAAAAAAAATCATTTCAATGCCCCGTGCACGCTACTAGCATATCTATTCTCTATGTTTTGGTCAGATCTTTGTTTGTCTTCAAAACTCCAAATTAGCTGCAAAAATACAAAAATGGTCATTTTTCCTTTATTTTTCATATGAAGAAATAAGTTGACGGTTTGAATTTATAATAGATTACCAAAAATCAATTATAGCGACACTTGAAAACTTAAAGAAAATAAATTATTTTGAATGAATGAATAAAAAACTTAATAAGTGATGCCCTTTGCTACATATGTGGTAAATTTATATGTTTAGCAAATCGTAGATTAATCAGCGACGAAATAAAAACAATTTATAAAAGTTATTTTGGTATGAATGTTCGAAAACAAAGTGAAAATTCGATTCGTCACAAATTGTGCAGTACTTTTTTTAGTACATTTAATCGATTTTGAGGCAAAGAAGAAAATGAGAAAGCCCTTGAAAGATTCAAAAAACCTCTTTCAAAAGAGGAATGCTACTTTTGCATGACAAACCTGACAGTAATCAATAGAAAAGAAGCAGTATCAAATATCCTGATGTACCTAGCGTCACTAAGTCTGTTAAAAATAACGATGTTACAAAAAACCAAAAAAAAATCTGTCAATTGACACAAAGACGACTAAAGCTGAAGAAAATCAAAGTACTGGTGAAGATGCGAGGTTAATACAGAAGAGTAAATACCAGAAAATGAAAAGAATGAAGTTTCTGAACTATTTAAGTTCAAAGAATGGAATGATTTGTCGCGAGATCTCGGTCTTTCTTAAGATGCTTCAGAGTATCTTGCTTCCGTTAAAAAAAAAGAACTTATTGGCTAAGGGGCTTAAACCAAGTTTCTACTGAAATTGAGAAGAAGAGTTTAGACAGTTTTTTACGTCTGAAGTAAATGATAATGAAAAATTAGTCTATTGTTAAAACATTGATGGGTTAATGGAAAAAATGACACCTGGAATGTATAAGCCGGAAAGTCAGCAGCTATTGATTAACTCTTCTGAGCGCAGTCTAAAAGCAGTGTTATTGCATAATACTAATGTTTATGCACCAATTCCAATCGCACATTTTACGGAACTGAAAGAGCATTACAGTAACCTAAGATTTTTTTGGAAAAAAATCAATTCATCAACTCATTAGTGAACAATTTGCGGGGATCTAAAAATTCTTCGAAAAGTTTTAGGACAGCAATCAGGGTTCACAAAAACACATAGTTACTTGAGCTTATGGGACAGTCGAGAACGCGTTTGAATTACACCAAAAAATGGCCAAAAGGAACATCGTTTTTAGCAAGGAAAAAAATAGAATTGAAGATCCTCTAGTTGATGCAAAAGAATTTTTGATTTCACCTCGTTTATATAAAGCTGGTTATCATGAAACAGTTGGTCAAAGACCTTGACTAAGATGAGGATTGTTATGCGTATTTGAAAGATTAACTTCGACAACTTTCCGAAGCAAAATTAAAAGAGGTGATCTTCGATGGACCGCAGACAACAGAAATGTTCCAAGATCCAGAGCTCATTACAAAAATGTCTGACACTGAAAAAGATGCCTGGTTCATTTTCAAACATGTAGTCTAAAACGTTTTAGGGAATAAAAAAAGCCATGACTATCAAAATGTGAATCCAGAAATGGTAACAAACTTTGGTAAACGAGGCTGCCTTATAAATTCGAAGCTAGATATTCTTTATTCGCATAAAACTAAGTTTCCAGAAAACCTGCAACACTTTAGTGAAAAACAAGCCGAACGTTTCCACCAGGATTTAAAATAGATGGAAAGGCGATGTCAGGGACGTTGGGATGTCAACATGATGGTTGAATACTGCTGAAGTTTAAGATGAGAAGATGTTAATCAAGGTACCAAACTAAAGCGAAACCAACTGCGTATGTTTTTTGGGAACAAAAGGTTTCTATACAAACGAAATAAATAAAATAATAATAATAATAATAATAATAATAATAATAATAGAACCCTATAAGCGTGCGAGGCAATGGAACTCACGGTAATAAAGCACCTCAAAGTCCACGTCCTTGGATTACGCTAAAAGTAAATAAAACTTATTTAGAAAAAATCGTACTAATCCAATGCAAGGGGACTATCGCTTATTAAATACCGCAAAACGTAAGAAGCAAAGGGAATCTACAGTAAACGACAATCCCAGTCGAGAAAGGTAAGACATTAAGTTTTTTAATTTTATTAAAATGTTCGGAAGGTTTGAACGAATTTTTAAGGGATTCAACAACCCAAAAAACATATATAAATATTAATAAAGTCCACTGAGAATACAAATCTTTTTATTAAAAAAATAAAGAAAAAATCGGCGAATATGGCATTTTCCCGTGTTTCTTTCATTTTTAAGACAAACCATGGTCTTGATAGGTTATTTTGTACCTGAGTTTGAATTAACCGAACCAAGAACGTATAGATATGGTTATTAAGTCCAGCAAACGCATTTTTGGTAAAAATCATGTTTTATTTCATTGGGTTATTTTGACCCTGGGCGACTACGCATCTTACCGTAAGGTTATTTCAAGTAAATTTTTTAATATAATTTAGGCGAACATTTTTTTGTAGGAAAATGTTATTGTGCCTTTTTCCATTTATCCAGAAAGGTAATTTTTTTATTTTTAATATATTTTTATAACAAGAGTTTATAGCAAATTTCTAGATATTTTTTGGTTCCTAAACTTTCATACTTAATTTTTCTCGCATCTTGTTTCGTTTTTCAAAGAAGGTAATCTTTTTATTGTTAATCACTTTTTACGATAAAAAAAATCTATTTTTCCTATCTAACACAATTGCAAAAACTTGTTTTTCGGATTCGAGGTGTTCTCAAAACGTTAAAATTTAACAATGAGGGAGGGGGGGGGGGGCGTCGAGTTTCACAAAAATCTAATACCGTCTCTGATATGAATTTATAAAGGAGATAAATCTTCTATGACTTCTTGCAGGAAGGAGTTCACAGTCAGACGGAAATTCTCATAGCGAACGTAATCCTGATTCTTCTTCTGGCAGACAACCCCCTATTAAAGTACTTGGATATTCACTTGAAAAACTTGGATATATTCGTCTGCTTCCCCGCACAAATCAAACCCTTACATTCGAATTTCGAAGGTACGTTTTTCCAGCTCTTATACCGATTAGTTGGAGAGAAGACGGAACAAAAATGATTCCCGTGCAACCTCTGGAACATATTGTATTATCCACTGCCAATGGTGACGTTTTGGCAATATCATCGAATAGAGACTGTTTATTTGGAATGTATAGGGCACAAAAAGGTTATCCGAGAGTTAAAATAAACATGATAAGCGGCGCAATTGATAATTTGACTCCAGAAGAAATTAGGGATTGTCCAGTGGGGAAAAAGCACCGAGTCTTCCCACACAATTTTGTTAAAGCTTTATCAAATTATGATTCGCTACAGTTCAAATGGAATTCTAAAGGCGGACGTACTCCTGGTTCTTCTTCTTCTGTCAGAAAACATTCACCAGAGCGGTCTTCTTCTGCTGAGGTGTTTCTTATTCGTGAAAGGTCCAGGTCTCCCCCTATTAGACCCCCTTCTGATAAAGTACTTGGATATACAATGGAGCAGCTAGGATATGTTCGCCTTATTCCCTGCACAAATCAGAACCAGCGATTTGAATTTCGAAGATACATTTTTCCTACGGATAAACCAATTCGAATGATAACAGGTATGATCACCGATGTGTTCAGGCTAAACCGAGAATATATCGTATTATCAGCATCCGATGGGGACGTTCTTGCAATATTGGATCAGAGTGGAACTCTTCGTGGAATATATAGGACAGGTAGTCTTCACTCGCGAGTTAAAATAAATATGATAAGTGGCGCAGTTCATGATATGACTCCGGATGAAAGGAGGGATTGTCCAGTCGGCAACAATCGCCCAATCTTTTCAGGCGGATTTATTAGAGCATGTTCAAATTACGATTCTCTACAGTTCAAATGGAATTCTAATGGCGAACGTACTCCTTATACTTCTTCTATTTCTTCTACCCAGCAAAATTCACCTCAGCAGACTTCAGCAGATCCGCCTTTTGATGTCAGATCCAGCTCTCCTCCCGGCAGGCCTCCTTCTCATGAAGTACTTGGATATCCACTTGCAAAGCTTGGATATATTCGGCTTATTCCACAAAAAAATCCGAACCTGCAATTTGAATTTCGAAGATACATTTTTCCTTCCACTAAAGGAATTGAATTACGGTTAGTACCTGGTAAACATATGCCCGTGCCAACTCGAGAGCATATTGTATTATCAACATCCGACGGTGACGTTTTTGCTATCCTGGAGTATACTGGAATTCTCCGTGGAATATATAAGTTAAATAAGGAAAATAAATTTAGGTACTCGAGAATCAGGATAAACATGATAAGCGGGGAAATTGTCTATATGAATGAAGTTGAAATGAAGCTATGTAATGTAGGCAAAACTAACCCAATCTTTCCACGTTGGTTTAATAAAGTTGTCTCAAATGAAGATTCTCTCCAGCACGTGTATCAATAAGTTAATGAAAAAAAGATAAACTAAAAAAATACTTTGTAATTCGTAATAAGCAATTGTAATTGTGTATTTGTAATTAGTAATGTAATAGATACTTTGAAAAACATTGTAATTTATAGTTAGTAAAACTTAAAATAAAAGATTTAAGTGCCAACGTATTTGTTTTATTCATGCTTCTTTTCTTTTATGTTTTGCTAATCCCAATAGTGTCTTTTCATTTTTTGTTTGAATATTTCAATTTCAGATATTTTTAGATTTTTATCTTTAAGACCCGGGTTCTTTGAAAACACCATATCAACTACACCGCCAACATCATTTTAATTATTTTTGCAGCAGTAGCATATACTATACAGACATTTGAATGCAATTCAGAAACAAAATGAAGAGAACTTGAAGATCGTAATTCCAAATTAATTTTAGATTCTGTTCTTTAAAAAAATCTTTCTTGTTTAATTTTCAACTGATATGTCATTTAAATTTATTTTTTATCTACAGGAAAATTTGGGAATAAATATCCATATAAATTATTTGAGACACTTCCATATGCTTAAAACCTTCATCTAATATCTCGAAAGCTTGAATGTGTTCGGCAACGTAAGCATCATCGATTTTTCTGTAATTACCAAAACTTGGTGGACTTCGTGTAAAATGATGTAATTGACCTTGTTAAATGTTTTTTCATTCTTTCACGGTACCATAATCACAGAAAGTGGCTTTATATACTGATCGTTGTACTTCAACACAATAAAACACAATACGTGGATCGTGCACCAGAAAATCATTCTTTAGACGGAAACTATTTGGATATAGGACACTAAGTTCAGTGAGGTTCTCTGTTATCAAATTTTCGTGTACTTTCTGCATTCCGCGCGGATAACTTTGGGCTGACAGAATGTCAACAAGCTTTCTCAGAAGAATAATCAAATTCCAAAGTTTGTCACCCTCTGGCACTAAATCTCCTGTAGACACTGTGAGAGTTGAAACAAACGTGATCATTGTAGATACACTCATGGAAAACCATCCGTCACCCAAATGCTTTTTTTTCACCAGTGAAGGGTTATTCTGATTACTTTTTGTACTAAAATTTAAAAATGTCATCATTTTATTTAACGCTGTAAAAGAAAAAAGTTTAATATCGCGAATTGGGAAATTGAAAGTTTCGCAAAATCTCGAAACTAACAGAAATTTCAGCAACAGTAACTGTATGAAAGTCCAGTCACATGTATCACAAAATTACTAGAGTTTAAAAAATTTTCGTTGGTTCATTATTTTAATATAAATCAGTAAGTCTATATTGGTCCTAAGAATATAAATAGGAAGAAAAAATAACTGAAGTTAAGACATATATACTGCAAATGTATATTAAAATTAATGAACCAAACAATAATGTTTCTATACATTTAATGTTTAGAGAAACAATTGAGTTTTCAACCAGGAAATCTTAATTTTTAACCAAAAAATAAATTTGTAGCAAAATAGATAAACCTTCAACCAAAGAAATGAATTTGGAACTAAGATACAGATTCTGCCTGAAAAAATGATTTCTTAAAAAAGTGGTTCAACCGAAATTTTCTACAAAAAAGTTGTATCCTCAAACAGAGAAAATACAGTAGACGCTACGAAAATTCTCGTTTTCGGGGCTGCAGGGGGAGCAAAAAGGAAGTGTCAGATAACCATCTCTCCTGAATCAAGCCGCGTTCCGCGCAGTAGGCGTAGCCGGCTGCGTATGCTTGTGTGTGCTTGTGCGTGAGATGAGACAAGGAGTGAGGGCAAGAGAACGAAGGAGAAATCGGGAAACGAGAAGTGTCGTAGCGAGAAGTGTCGTAGAATCTACTTATTAACTTCAAGCAAACAATAGGATTTTTATCTAAGAAAGATAAAATTTCGACTAAAACGGATACATTTTTCAATCCAAGAATACAAATTTAAAAAAATCGAATTCTCATCCGAAAAAGGCTTTATTTTGACATTTTTACATCAAAATATAAGATTCCAGCAAGAAGTAAACCTTCCACGAAAAGTATACTTGAATTTTCAACCCAAAAATAAGATGTTTCATTCAGTAGGAAAGAACGTAATTAAAATGAAAAACACTTCGATGATTCTCAATATTCTGAGCTGGTTTTCTTGCAACACCGCGATAGTTATAAAGGTCAGAAAAAAGAAGAGAAGAGAAAAGAGATATTGCATTAACTAGGAAAAAGCCTCTTTTGGATCGTGATTAGTGTGCATTGATTCAATCGGTGAAAAAATATCCACCGGTGCATTGCACTGATAATAACCATTTTCATAATCTGAACCCGAATGAATCTCGCTAAATATATTAAATTTGCATATATTTTCTTTCATATGCGTGGTACAACTTTCATCTTCACCATATACAATTGCAGCAGATTTCTGCAATTCAACAGAACTAGTACAATGATTCACCGGATTAATGAAGCAATTATTATGTTTCGTATTTCGGTGTTTATCAAAACAAGATTAAGTGAAATAAGAACGTTGACAACCATTTTCTGTGCATTTAAATATTTTTGAAACGAAACACGAATATATTCAAAATTTTATAAAGAATTACTATTATATTTACAAGAAGTTAAATTAATTGTTCGTCATACCAATTTCAATTTCACTCATAAGAATTTTAAGTTGGGTTCCGTACCTTTCGTTCTCAGTCTGAATGCCCTGAACCTTATATTTAATTTCGTCGACCTCTGCATACGCTGATTCTAGAAAGCGGATTGATCCCACGAGGACGATAAGAGGTTATAGTCTCAAACTCCGTTTTTTGGATCCTTTTTTGGTTTCTGACCCCTATTTCATTTGGCTTGACCTTATAAGAGTTAGCAGCAAAAATGGGGCAAGAGCACCTTGATATACTGTAAAAAAATAAAATCAGTCATCTCAGCTTCAAGACTTACAAAAAGTATTTGAACCTTTTTATTCGACCTCCTCGATTTTTTTGGGTTTTCTGGTGAATTTACGAGAAGCAGAATATTCGGGTCTCGCGTCAGCGTGAAAATAAAGGAATAGAACAAATCTTACTTAAATTTCTTTAGCCTTCACCATACCTTTGTGAGTACTAGAGTTAACTCTAAAGCAAAACAAAACATATTGCGTAAGCCCTCAGAAAACACTGAATTAAATAAAAAGATAACCTTAATACTCCTCTCATATATACACAGAAGAAAGAAAAGGTAAAATTTACATCGATTATAGGTAAAAAACGAACCTCAACAAAGATTAACCTTGCCAGATAAACTTCACATAAATCGAAGACAATTTCCGATTTTCAACCTTGCCTGGATAATTTTTCGCCTTATAAAAGCCCCATTTTTATTTGAGATGTAGTTAGAATTACGATGCCAGCGCTACCTATCGTCGTTCAACTTCATTAAATTGAAGATAAATGGGGATTCCCACCTGTCAGTTGCTTTCTGTGCTTTTTTCTAAATGGTATTAAAAGTTCTGATTCGTCTACAATAGCATATTTTTTTCTATTTCGTAGGAGATATATCGGTGAGAACAAATTTGTTTTACGTTTTCTTTTGCTAATTCTACGTCTTTAATCGACTTTGGCTCACTTCAGCGTGACGCAGTAGACGAGATAAGAATTATTCTTTTTACCTCGATGAAACTTTCGCTGAAATATATTTCATTTTTAATAGTTGCAAGTCGTGCCTGCAACAAGTTTTAACTTTTTTTCTGTGTAGTTTTAAATCTGTTATCCCGATTTATAGCCCATTTCTGCTAAGGACGCCGTAAGAGACAACTTTTATCCCATCGTAGCATAACCTTTCGCCAAATATCGCGTAAACTTTAGCAGCGGGAAATTTTGCATGTAATCAAAATTTAACTTTAGTTTTTTGTGTGTAGGTTTATATTATTGTTGTAAGTATTTACTGCGGGCGCAAGTTCAACTGTTGCAGGTATTTCTGATGCGGGTTTAGCTTGTATACTGATCAGATTCACTGCTAGTTCCTGCTGATATACGTCTTTGTGCTGTTTTAATTAAATTTATTGTATTGGTTGCTTTTGTTCATATAATTGAGATTGTTGTTGCTGCTCTGTATGCCCACTATTTTTATCGGGCACACTCTCATATAAGAAATTTTGCGACTGAAATAAAAAATTGAAATTTTGAGAAACAACCGTACAAATTTTTAGCTGCTAAGACAGCCGAAAAAATGTAATGAATAATTTTCTAATCGTAAAGAAACAGTTGCATTAAAGCAAAAAAGGCTAAAATTTAAAAGAGAAGTTGAATCCTAAGCCAACACAGATTCATATATAACCATAAATTTGCATTTTAACGAACAAAATAAATAAAATTTGTACCAAAAGAGATGCATTTTCGAAATGCTGTGACAAACTTTAAACAAAAATTGAAATTTTATCTATGAAAGGCTTTTCATTCAATACAAAAATATATATTATCCAGGATAACGAATTTCAAAGCTAAAAAGACGAGTTTAAAAAAAACGGTTAAATTTTCAACCAAAAATATTTATTTTCTGAGAAGTATGTTAAATATTCAAAAAAATACGTTAATTTTTGACTACAAATGATAAATTTTCAACTAAAAACTAGACGAATTTTCATGAAAAGTATTTCTTCCAAAAATCACAAATTCTTAACAGTAGATTGCTTTTCAAGTGAAACAATTAATTTTCTACCAATAAGACGAATTAGGAACAAAATACATAAATTTTGTACTGAAAATTATAAATGTGTAATCAAAAACAAACCGCAGGTTGAAAACAAAATAGTCAAATTATCAACGAAAGAAATGAATTTTCTACAAAACAGTTGGATTTTTATTTCAGAAAGTTTGTTTTCAATTGAAATATATGAATAAAAAAGACAAGCTTTCTATAAAACAGTGTAATTTTCAAAGAGAGAGATTAATTTTCTACCAAAAAAGGCAAAACGTCGAAAATTACATCAATTTTCAATAAAATAGTTATATTTTGAAAGTTGAAAAGCTCTACTTTCAATCAAAAGACGAAAAAATTTATATTTTAATTTTTTTAAATATTAATTTATAAAAATATTTGTCTACAAAACAGTTAATTTTCCAAACCAAAACAGTAGTTGTTGATATTTGAAACAAAAAAATTATGAATTTTCAATCAAAAAAGAAGCGGAATTTGAAAACACACTAGCCGAATCGTCAACCAAAGAAATAAATTTTCTACGTAACAGTTGGATTTTTAATTTAAAAAGTTTATTTTAAATTGAAATATATGAATTCTTAAACAAACAGATATCCTTATGAGACACGATGGGAGAATATTAGAAAAAAAAATATAAATTTATTATGTTGACCGCAGATGCTGAAGAAAAATTTAAATTTTTAAAAAATTTTTAATGGGATGTATTTGAAGAACAATAATGCAATTAGTTTTGACCTTGAACTTCATTTTTAAGGTCATTTAAAGGACCAAAGTGTTTTTCTAAATGGGAACCTATATTCTTGACACCGGATTCGCTACCAGCGGGGAATTTTACGACCTAAATAATGTTTAAAATTTTTTTAAGGCCTTTAGAAGGTCATTTCAATGTTAAATGCTAAGAAAACTGTGGTTGCGATAATCGATTGCATTTTCTGTTAGAATAATCGTAGTTAATATTTATTATAGTTCATATATAATAAGTAGTTAATATAATCATAGGAATATTGAACTGGAATATGTTGATGATCTTGTAAACGTTGACCTCACTGATTTAATAAACCTTTAAATTATAATTTTCAAATAATAATGCATCTAGCATCCATAATTACGTCTTTGATAATATCACGGCTCTTAAAAAATGTGAAATTTCTACAAAAACATTAACCTGACCAGTGCCCAGCCGGCTCCCGACCATGGGATATAACCAGGGTTGGCTCAGCCTTTAACCGGCCGGCCCCACACTAAGTGATTCGAGAAAAGTGTAGCCCGATCGGCTCCTGCCCGGTTCCTGTCCATGAAACCCAGCCAGGGGTAGCCCAGCCGGGATCCGACCAGAAACCTTATTGTATTAGGGCCAACCGGGGAAATTTCTACACGCGATGGGTATTTTAATTTCAATAAAAAAGGCAGACTATAATATAATATCAGTTTTTATAAAAAACTAATTCTTTCTCATTACAATCCAAATGTCAACATTTCAAATTATAAGGCTTAAATGAGAACTTATTCAACTCTCAATGTGATTAACATTAAAACTCAGTGATTAGCTAGTGAAAAAAGTTGTTTAGTCGCTTTTTTATTTAGGAAGTTGATTTCTTTTTCATAAAAGTTGAAAAAGTCGCATGATCAAATTTGATTCTTCTACATTTTACATTAAGTCCGTTTTTCAATTTCAAAAAATTGTAATGTAATTTTAAAGAAATAATTTCAAATCATCTCATTTTCAGTTAGTCTGTAATGAATGTTTCAAGAGTAATTATTGTCCGATCTCCATTGAAAACCCGCTATTTTATGCACGCAAAGTAGACATAATGTGGCCGCTTCGAGCTCAGTGATCCCAGATCTGAAACGAAACGTGGTCCAATACTATCACAGGTTTATGTCCGTGTGAATATAGTTGGAGACGATGTAAGTGACTGGGTTGCACGGGCAACCCGTTTCTCCTCTTTTGAATTTGAAAACTCGAAGGTGCACGATAGCCGGTCGAACACTTCGCCGGTTCTAATCATATCTCTATATCCTTTGAAATAAAATGAAGAGATTACGCTTTTAATATTTCCAGATTTCGATGTTGGTGATTCTCATGATTTGAATTCTTCGCGCGCCTCTTTATATGCTTATATTTTGAGGTTATGTTATTTCAAGTATAAATTATATAAATATTAATACTATTATATATACAGATATATGAATAAAAACTTGTCATAAGGACAACCGCAGGATTTCGCCGGGAGTGGGTGCTAATCTGGAAAATAGCACCCGCTCCCAGCGAAATCGCGGTAAAATTTCAGCCACAACCACGTCTCACGACCGTGAGATAGGTGGTTACAGTCTGTAAAGAAATTAATACGACGATACAGCAAAAGCCTCGTGCACCCTAAGAACAAGGAGCGACCCAAGGACTACCGCCTTCTGCATTTTTCCCGCAAGTATTTTAGCATATTGTTGATATGCAGGGATGCTTTTTAGACCATTAGCAAGTGAAAGCTTGGCACCTCCAAGAGCGCCGATAATAAGGACGATTAGTTTAACAGAATATTCCGGGTATAATCGTTGCAACTCCCTCATAAGGTCTCGATACCTCTCTTTCTTTTCATTCTCCTTGCTTATGTTATTTTGTCAGCTGGCGCCGAAAATTCGATAACGAACATGGTTCGCTTCTCGAAGTCAAGAAGAACCATGTCAGTCCTCGAGTGATCAACAGAAACAATTGTCGAGAATATTAAATTCCAGTATATGCAGCACTTCCCATTCTCGACAATTAACTCGATTTCCCTAGGAGCATTTAGAGGAGCGATATTAAGGTTAATGCCGTAAGAGGGACAGAGATGGTAATAGGTTACTCTTAGTGCCGCATTGTGCATTTGAATGTAGGTCGTTCCCACGCGATTTGGACAACTAGATAGTATGTGAGGTAAATGCTCGGGGAGTGCATAGCACGCCCTGCAGCTATCATCAGGAATGTCTTGGCTCAAAATGTGGCAACGGTATGTTAAGATGGAAATGACAACGTCTTGGCATGCAAAAATGAAACCCTCCGTACCAGACTTCAATCCGGGCGATTTAAGGAAAGAAAACGTTAGCTCACAAGACATTGACGGATCCTTCACATTTCTGTGCAAGATACCGTGCATCCTCTTATCGAGGAGCTGTTCATGAAAGTTTTTCTTTTGTGCTTTCTCAATCCGGGCTTTCAGGAGTGAGTCCTCGAGAGAGATAAGATTTGATGCATTTTGCTTATCCATAATACTGAAGTCAAGCTCGAGTGTTTCAGCAGCCTCCTCCGCTGTTTTGTACAGAAACGCTCCTTTGCCTACTTCTTCGTGATTCCTGACCATTTTAAGAAGAGGGTCTCTGTCACTTGCAACTCTATGTGCTGTAACCAGAATAATCATGTTGTGAAGACACTCAAGACTCAATATTCTGCGACCACCTTGACGGCGTGAGATGTACAGTCGCGGAACGGAAGACTTAAGATGCATGCTTTTGTACATTTGCATAACCTGTCTTGTCCCGATATCAAGGGATCTGAGCTCGTTCTTCGTCCATGGAACTACTCCAAATAAATAGAGTACTACCGGGACGGCAAGCATGTTCGTTGCAGATACTTTGTTCCTCGCCGACAGTTCGGAAGACCAAATCTGTCGGATGAAACGTTTGTATCTGCTTCGGAGAGTATCCTTTAAAGATTTGACATCCTAAATGTAGCTCTGTGGCACGCCCAGGTATGTATAAGTCTCTCCAGCGCAAAGGTGTCGTATAGCGCTTCTATCAAGGAGCTCAGGATCTTCAGGGATGCCATTAAGTTTTCCTCGTTTCAAATAAACCTTGGCGCATTTGTCTAACCCAAATTCCATTCCAATTTCCTTAGTATATCGTTCGACAATCTCTAAAGCTAGATGTATTTGCTCTTTGTTTTTAGCATAGATCTTAAGATCGTATATTTAAAATACGTGAGTGACCTTCTACTTTCGATCTGCAAATTTGCCGCACAAGTACCCGTCGGAATGGCGAAGTGCTAGTGATAGCGGCAATAATGTAAGGCAAAAGAGGAGTGGGCTGAAGGTGTCGCCCTGAAAGACACCTCTCTGAAAGGTGACCTTGTTAGTTGTCACACGATTTTTTCCAGATGAGATAGTAAATCTGGTCTTCCAAAGCGGCATCAATCTCTCTATGCACCTAACTATTTGCGGATGAACCTTTAAGATTTCCAAAAGGCAGGTGATTAGTCTATGGGAGGTCGAACCGAAAGCTTTCCGATAATCAGTCCAGGCCATCGATAGGTCACGCTGGTAAAATGCTGCCTCTTTGCAGACACATCTATCGATGAGGTGAAACTACGGGCCAAATGCTGATGGGTTGAAGAAAACTTCTTCCACCAGAAGGTTTTGATACAATCTGGTCCCGGTGCGGAATAGTTCTTCATCCTTCTTAATACTTTTTTCACCTCCTCGGTAGTGATGGGTGGGCACTCTTTATCAGGTGTTATGAGGGCAACACCAGTAACTCCTTGAAGCTATTTATATTTTCTGAGTCTTCGTCCAGTCTATACTGCACTTCATAGACTTCTCTCCAAAATACTTCGACCTCGTCTGGTTTGTGTGGGTGTTCGACAGTAACTCAAGGATATTGGAAGCGTCGATATGGGTCAGAGAAAAACTGTTGATTTTCTCTGAACCACCTCTTCCTCCGCTCTAGACTTCTGCTTAGCGTCAGATAGTATCCGTATTCTCTCAACAATATGCTGCCTGATGGTCAGCGGCTTTGACTTGTTCAGTGTGTTATAACGGGTCCGGAGTTCACGCGCGAACTTTCGAACCTTGGGGATAAAAATTCCTGCCAGATGTGATGTAGTCAATCACACACTGATTGCGGGATTCGTATTGTCTTGCCCCGCCTATCTTTATGGCAAGTTGATGCATTCGTCTTCTGATCTTATGATCAACCGTTGGTTTTTTTTTACGGTTTGCATCGGCCGAAGCTCTCGCTGCATTATACACACAATAATTGATAGCCCAGAGGTGGGATTGTTCGAAAAAATGTCCATGAAGCTCATCACCCATTTCATCCAGATCTGTAGGCTTAAGAGAAGCCTTGGTGTTGATGTTTCTCTGAATCATAAAGCATCGCTCTTCCTCTATTGGATGCCTGCCCGCGGTTGGTCTTAGTGTCGCCTCTCTTTCTCTTTTGCCGGCTTGTTCTAGCTGTGGTAGAGTAGGCGTTCCGCTTGCATAGCCCCTTTTTCGGAGTAGTTCAGCATGGTTTCGCAGACGTTGCTGCGAAAAGTGCGATAGCTCCAAGTGTATTTCGCACCACAGAGCATGCAGCTGTGCTATGTAACCCCGTTCAGGGGCCACACTCGCATCGTAGCACTCTGGCAAGTCTTGATTCAGTCGCTCCGTCCACCCAAAGTCGCGAGATCCCGTCGATCCATCGCATTGAATCCCCCAGGTCTACAGTGGTCAGCATTGTTGGCCGACCCATTGTCGGGAGCCCTCCGCGTTCTGTTGTTTTGAACCGCACTTACTACAACTATGTTTGGTGTTGTCATTGTTGTTCCCACGAGAAGCTAGGGGGGGTTCATCCATCCTTGTAGAGTCCCGCATGCAAGGATAAGGCTGCGTACTCTGAGAGGTCGCTCGGTATCCCAGAGTCACCGTTCTAGACACCTCACGCAGGTGCCATTCAGCTTTCGGCACGGTTTTCACACCTCCGCTTGGGGGTTAATTCCTTCGAGACCACCCCTGGACAATTGTCCGCGACTGCCTGTTTACATTTGTAACCATATTCAGCAGAAGCCCTTGGTACAGG
>NC_046657.1:69841495-69842792 GCF_010883055.1 Belonocnema kinseyi
ATAATTATGTTATATTATAATAGTCTTATCTATACCTTGATCCGCATTTGAAAGAAATTTAAAAAATTGTCGATTTTGGAATTCATCTTGTTTGGATAAAAACTAAATTATTTGATTGAAAAATTAATAATTTTGTTGAAAATGTAACGATTTTGTATAAAAAGTCCTCTTTTAAATCAAAAGTTCAATTTTTATTTGAAGGTTTATTTATTTCCACCCGAAAATTATGATACGTGATTTTTGTTCACCAAAAATGGTATAGATTAATTGTCAGTTTCAAAAATGTATTTTCAACAACACATAAAACATATTTACATCAGAATAGTTAGATAAATTAAATTTTTTTCTTATTAAGGATTCATAATTATAGGTCATGTATTTTGTTGGAAATTGACCTTGTTTAGTAGAAATTTAATCTTTTGGGTTGAAAATGTATCATTTAACAAATTTGTTAAAAATTAATTTTTTCAACTAAAAATTATTTATTTTAATCTGACAATGTAACTATTCTAGGATTGATTCAAAATTAATCGTTTTATCTGGAAATTGAACTATTCTATTTTTGATTGAAACTTTATTCTGTACATTGTATTTATTAAAACACCAATCATTTGATAGAAAATTAACTTATTTTGTTAAAAAGTAAACTCTTGGGTTGAAAATTGGTGTTTTTTGTTAATTAGATTTTTCTCCTAAAATTAAAAAAACTGCAAAATAAAGAAAGTGCCTTAAAATCGTCTTGATTTTTGTTTTTAATTTTCTAAAATCTTTTCAAATACACATTTAAAATTAAGTTTTCGAAATAAAAAATCATTTTCAATTTTCTTAGCAATCACAACAATTTTTGTTATTCTTTTTAAATATTTTACAATTCTCAAAAAGCTTTTTTTTTAATCTGCAAGAAGCTACATCGTGTTTCAAATTATTTAAAATAATTTCAAGTTTTAAATTAATTTTGAATCTTTTTTAAAATTAAAATTGTAGCGTTCAAAGTTAAGATTTAGCTAATTACAAATTTAACTATTCGAGGCTTTCTATTTCGAACCATTCTGTTCAAATTTGCATAGTTTTTAACAGCTGTTTGTAATTGATTGTTTTAAATGAATGGTCAAATATTGTTGATAATTAACGAAATTTTCTTTTTTAATTAAAAAAATTCAAATTGAAAAGGTAAATTTTTGACCAAGAAGATTAGTGTTCTACCAGGTGTATACATATGAAACCGGTATTTTTTCAAGAAAAAAACACATTTATTTCAAGAGAATGATAACAAATATTTTATTCAAAGTATGCGCCC
>NC_046657.1:69842892-69856191 GCF_010883055.1 Belonocnema kinseyi
GTATTTCGACATTTTCAAGAGCGAAAAAAATCACGATGTCATATGAAACTTGAAATGTTTGATATTGGATATTGTTGACAGATGACAATACGCCAATTAGCAGAAATGGTAAGTTCCGACAGTGCCTACAAGTGTGCCTACTGGTCGCTAGATGGCAATACCGGTTTCATATGTATACACCTGGTATAAGCAAACGATTTTCCAACTTAACCAATATATACGATTAATTTTTAATTAATCCTTTAATAGTTACATTTTCAGATGAAGATAAATAGTTTTTAACAGAAAAAATTAATTTTCAACATAGCTGTAAAATTGTCAAACAATCAGATGAATTTTCGACCATGAAAATTAATGATCTACAAAATACATGAATTTTCAACGAAATTATTTAATTTTAAAGTCAAAAGGACGAATTATCTATAAAAAGTTAAATGTTTTACGCGAAAAATATCAGATTTCAATCAAAGAGTTAAACTTTCAACCAAATAGTTAAATTTTCAACCATAATTAAAAAACCTTGTTACAAAAAAACGTATTTTTTTTACAAAGTAGTTCAACTCTGTAATGTAATTTTTAATCAGAAGGTATAAATTTTCCATTGAACAATTTAATTTCTACAAAGAAAGAAGAATTTTTAACAAAATAGTTATAATTTCAACAAAATAATTAATTTTTCAATCAAATAATGGAGTTATTATTTAAAAGAGATGAATTCCAAAATCGCCAATTTCTTTCAAATGCGGATCAAGATATGAATAAGGCTATTATAATATAACATATTTATAATATTATCATCAATAATATGCGTATATATTTACATACTATAATAGTATTAATGTTTATATAATTTATATTTCATACTTTAAATAACGTAACCTCAAAATATAAGCATATAAAGAGGCGCGCGAAGTATGCAAATCATGAGAGTCGCACAGCAGCAAAATCTGGAAATATTAAAATCTCAATCTCTTCATTTTATTTCAAAGGAGATAGAGATATAAATAGAACCAACGAAGTTTTCCGACTGGCAATCGTGCACCTTCGAGTTTTCAAATTCAGATGAGGAGAAATGGCTTGCGCGCGCAACCCAGTCATTTACATCGTCTCCTACTATATTCACACGGCCATAGATCTGTGATAGTATTAGACCACGTCTCGTTTTCAGTCTGGGATCACGGTTCGAGCTCAGTGACTTTGGCACATTTGGCACATGCGCACTTAGCCGCCGGACCACCATGAAACTTTACGTCAGCTACAAGAAACTTCACGCCCGCTACACATAAGCGCTTTCGTCATTAAATATTTACGAGGCGGAAAGGTGAAAATGATAAAGGAAAACGTTAGAAATTTGAAAAGGAAATAAGAAAAAAAGGGAAACGGGAAATTTGGAAGAAGGATAAAGGGAACAGGGTGATAGGATAGGTAATTAAAAAAAATTGATCAAAGAAAATTTGTAAACCTCTTCGAGACAAACAACTGTGTGCATTATATTTGATCAAAAATGCCTTTCTTACAACATCATCCATACTCTTCAGGCCTTAAAACGTACACAGAAGGTAAATCGAATCGACTAATTTTTTTTTTAATTTTGCGTGTTGGCAGAAAGCGAATAAGACTGTCAGAAACAGTATTAAAAACCATTTCTTCTAAATCAGCACGTCCCAAAACGTCGAATTTTTATTAAATCGACATCACTTAATTTTCACAAGAAATCAATACCTTCCATTTGAGATGAGAATTTCATCATTATAATGATCATAATAAAAAAATTTTAATTCTATAATTGTCCATCAAGAGTAACCTCGCCAATGACAACGTTGTTATCTCACATGTATGTGAGATAACGTCTTCTTATATATATATTTGTACTCTGATGATGCAATGGAATATTTCTTAGATCCAGTTGTTAACCAAATTATTAACTGTAGAAATAATTGGTTTTCTCTCCACTTTGCGAAAATGAGCATGTGCTATACTTTCTTTCTCACTTTGGCAGTCATCTTCAATTCTATTGGTGAATATAATAATATATCAATAATACTGCTTGTAAATTCTTGCACGAATATATCTACTTGTCAGGCCTGTGCAACGAACTTAAAGTCCCCGTTTCCAGCTTTTGATCATACAGTAGCCATTTGTGTATTTAAACTCTAAAATCCAGAGATTTTTTTTACTGTATAATTTTTTTCGCGTCTGATTTTTGTATAGGAAAGACTCATGCTATTATTTAAATTTAAAACCAACGATTCTGGATTACAACTAGTCGTCTCATTTTAGTACTAGTTGAGAGCACATAAAAAATAAAGACGTCATAGGTATACGTGGCCATTACATGCCTACAGAACTATGTATGGAAATTATAAAAACAATTCTACAAACTGATTTTGAACTGAAAATAACTCCCGGTAAGAAGCTATGCTCTCGCAAATCACACTCTGGACGTAACACCCTTGCAGCAGGTATGGGACCATCTGCTTTAAGAAATTATGATACATACGTCAATTCTTCACACCAACTGTGAGTTTATCTACGAAACATGATTTAACTAATGTCCTAGGTGTAAAAACACATCTTCTTCAAGAAATATGGTTTTTGCAGTATTTTTGGCTCGGTGGAGGGGAATTTGATTGTCAAACCTGGAGCATTGGTTCAACCTTGCGTACTCAATGATCCTAGTCCAGGGATTCTTAAAAATTGTGAAAAAGAGAAGTCTCCAATGGAGACGCGTGTTTTATTCCTTCAATCTCATGTCTTTGATGAACCCACTACATCCCTGCTATTTACCGGAACCTGATAGACGAGATAAGGTGATCCAAACGTGCGCAAGAGAGAGCCGGTTTGAGGGTCATCGGAATTCCGCAGTTTATCATTCCGCACTATAAAAAGCAACAAGGAAGAAGACGATAAGGAGTAGCTCAGAGAACTCAGATTTGCCGTAAAGGCTATTGAATCCACCCCGAAAGCTCATATAAAATGAAGTCTTAGTTTATAAAAATTACACTTTCTCGACGGAGCTGTGTTTTTCAAACCTGAGGCTATAGTACAATCTTGTATCAAATATGAATCCACCTCAAGGATCTTAATGTACTGCGAAAACCAGGCTTTTATAGAGAAGTCTTGTCTCCTTACACCTAGGGCATGTGCTTGATCGCATGTCTTTGAGGCACCTACTCTAGGGACACGAAAATACTAAATAAACCAGACCTCCTTGTAGATAATGTGTTATTGGCACCTGGTGCAGGAGTTGAATGACAGAACTACAAGAAACAGATTAATTTCATTTGAAGATTCGTTTCAAACTTAAGGCCATGTGACGAGAGGGTCACGTGACCAAACCTGGTCTTCAATTTTTCTTTCTCAACTTACGTCTAAATGAAATGAGGTATCGCTATAAAAGTTTGGGAAATGAGAGAGGAGGTAATAAAGTCCATGTCTCTGCTTTGTTCTGGTGGAAATTTTGAGAAAAATTTTTTTTGAAGAAAACACCAGTGGAAGTTTTCTTTCCCAACTTACGTCCACGTGGAATGAGATATCGTGTTGAAAATTTGGCACGATAAATAGAAGGCATGCAAGTATGTGTCTCTGGTCTTAAATAATTAGAATAATGAAAGAAGTTTTTTTTTAATTTCTATTTTGGAGAAATACCGATTGTGCTGTCGTCAAACCCTGCAAGCAATTTGCAATGTTGTCAATGGGCTAGTTATGAGGTTTATATGCATGAAAATGGGGCAAAACAACAAAAATTGCTCACGAACATTATGCACAAATAAGGCAAAAACTAATGTTTGCACTTGAAATGCAAAAAAAAAATATTTGGTCTGACATACGTATCAGTCTGGTATCAGCTGTGTCAAAGCAGCACTAGCGCAGCGAGTAAACAACTTCGAAATTCGGGGGGTCTGTGGATAAAACAGATTGCATGATTACCGTCAGAGAATGTTAAAGTCAATCTTCTGCTGTAAAACGTAAATGTGTCCGTCGATAATCATTATTTGCATGAATAAACTTTTTTTTTCTTCCAACTATTTGAAAGGCCACAAGCGATCCTTTAATATTTATTAACATTTCCCGAAAAAAATTTCCGCGTTATTTAAACTTTTATTTTTCAATATGGGTGAAAAAATATTGATCTTAGGGCTGACTTGATCAGCTGTTATACTCATTACGTGGCCTTAATGCTTTCGAAGGAAATACTGTTTTCACAGTTGATGCAGTAACTGGCAGCGACGTAGCCAGGATTTTTTTCGGCATGGGCTTCAGTTTTTTCGGACGGGGCTGCGGTTTGATGCTTAGGCAAAGAGTGGGGCAACAGAAAATTTAATAATGAAGATACTCAGTTTCTGGAAATTAGATGAGAGCAATCTTTAAGGGAATAGCTTAATTGTTAAACAAAATTAATTACTTTTTAATAAGAAATACTGAAGTTTTAACCAATTAGTTCAATCTTAAACCTACAAAGAAATTTTCTAGACAACAATCGATTTTTTTTTTAAATCAAAATAATAATGTTTTAAACATTTAATTAATAGTATATTATGCATCTAGGGAAGGAAGTGAAACTTTTTCAACATGTATGCGTTTTCATTACGAATTGCAGGAAAACATACATATTCCGTTTAGAATAAAGGAACCATGATTTGCGGCGATTTTATGGCCAATTCATGGTTATTTACCGTGACGTGCCAAAAAAATTTTAAAACTGTCTATAAATTTCCGGGACTTTGTGCAAATTTTTGGCCATTCATTGTAATTTCACGTGAAAATATGATAACTGGCCGAATAAAAATACTTCGACTTGTGTTCGACTTGAATTTCCCCCAATGAAGAGATGCTGTAGTTGAAAATATCGACTTGAGCATGTCTCAATTTTGAAACGGAGTCAGACATCAATTCATGTCTTGGAGACAAGTTTTTATGTATTGAAGACATAAATTTATCTCTTGACTCGAATTTTTGTGACTCCAACACGTACGGTTTATAACTTATACTTGTTTAACGATCATACCCAAAATGTTGTTTGTTTTCACGAATTTCTAACAGCTTGGAAGATCCTTCTAGAAAGTGAAGCATCTTTACTCGGGGGACCATTATTTACCCCAAATTCAATTTCAATTATTTTGATAAATTTGCGAAAATTTTTTTGTGATTTATGGTATTATTATCGAAAATTTATAGTTAATTAACATATGTTATCCGAAATACGACTTAAAAATTTGGATGAAATTTCGGAAATTTTTGGTAATTTACAGTAATTTGAATACGGTAATGCGAGCTTCATAGTTATATCATTTCCATTATTCACATATGAAGTCACTTTTGACTCCCTAGAGAGTCAAAATTAGAGTTTCAGTCCTGCTTCATGTGCCTCGGAAAGGGCTAAAATCATGCATGAGGCATACAAAAAAATATTAACTACTTTCTCAGGAAAATAATAATAATTTTATCAAATGTTTTCTAAATTTTTTAAAGGAAATGTGACATACGGTGTTCCAGTTATAAAATATTATCAGTAAATTTAAAATACTTACTTATATAGGGGCCCGCTAATGCGGGTTTTCGCGCTCGATAATTTATTTTTATGACACATGCATGATTTCAGCCTTTTTCGAAGCCTATGAAGTGGGGCTAAAGCTTTACTTTTTACTCATTACCCTAAATATAAAAGACCGAAAATTTACATAAATTTCTAAAAATTTATATACATTTCCAAATTGAATTTTGTGTAATTTACCCATAAATTACCTGTATTCTTACCGAAAATTTCATAAATTTCCGAAAATTAACAAAAAGGTTTTAAATTTCCGGTAATATAACTATAAATCACCAAAACTCTTATCGATTCACGGAAATTTATAAGAAATATTTAAAATTAAATGTTGGGCAATTTATGATAAGTCACCATATTTAACTGTAAAATACCATAAAAATTTCCATAAAGTTCCGAAATTTTTTAATCAAAAAATGTTAGATCCTTTTTTGGGCGAACAACTTTGGTCTTATTATTTTTTTTCGTACGTTGTTTGGCTTTCAATATTAATTTTCATTTGTTTTATTTTATTTTGAAAATTCTATAACTCCGCTAATTTGCTTTTATTAAGAAAAGTGTTTCAGATAGATTTTTAAGGCTGTTTTTACACCAAAATAAAAGCTACGCATTCTACATAAAAATGATAAATAACAAATGTGTAGTTCTTTTTTGGACGAACAAATTTTGTCTGATTTTTTTCGATGCTTGTGTTACTTGTCCAAAATTTCATTTTTTCATTTTTAATGATCTTTTTAACGAATAAAACTAAAACTGCGCATGCTATCAAAAACGTATTTATAACAAATTTGTAGATCTTTTTTGGATGCACAATTTTTATTGCATTTATCATTTTTCGTATCTTGCATGGTTTGACCGCAAAATGGAAGTTTTTGTTGTTTTTTGTGTACTCAAAATTTGAATTTTCGATTGCCCAGAAAAATTAAAAAATTAGTTACCAGATTCTTGTAGGGTATTCAAAACACAACCTTTTTTTCTCCGAATTTCTCAAACCATGCGTTGTTTGACACACACAAAGGCACACTCGTAAAAACTTGTTTTTCATATTCAGGGGGTTTCAAAACGTGGATGTTTGACAAAAACAGGGAGCGTGCGATCACATTTTACACACATCTTATGCCTTCTCTGATGCGAATGTAAAATGGAAATCAATCTTATATTTCTGCTTACAGACAGCAGTTCACAGTCCGACCGGAATCTCCGTAGCAAACGTAATCCGGGTCCTTCTTCTTCTGGCAGTCAACATACGCCTGATCTGACTTCTACAGAGGAAAATCCTTTTCGTACCAGGTCCAGGTCTCCTACTAGCAGGCCTTCTTCTATTGAAGTACTTGGATGTTCATTTGGACAACTTGGCTATATGCGGCTAATTCCCCGCACAAATGAGAGCCTTAGATTCGAATTTCGAAGTTACACTTTTCCAGCTGGTATACCTATTAGTTGGAGAGCAGATGGCACGAAAATTAGTAGCGTGCAACCTCAAGAACATATTGTATTATCAACATCCAATGGTGAAGTGTTTGCAATATTAGCGAATAGCGGGAGTCTATCTGCAATATGTAAGTCACAAAGACGTTATCCGAGAGTAAAACTAAACATGATAAGCGGCGTAATTGATTACTTGACCCCAGATGAAATTAGGGATTGTCCAGTGGGCAGAAATCATCCCCTCTTTCCACATAATTTTGTTAAAGCTTTCTCAAATTATGATTCGCTACAGTTTAAATGGAATTCGCATGGAGAACGTATTCCTACCTCTTCTTCTTCTTCTGCGAGACAACATTCACCTGACCGGACTTCTACTCCTGAGGAGTCTCTTAGCCGTGAAAGGTCCAAGTCTCCTCCTATCAGATCTCCATCTGGTCAAGTGCTAGGATATACAATGGAACAACTAGGATATGTTCGACTTATTCCACGCTCAAATCAGAACCAGCGATTTGAATTTCGAAGATACGTTTTTCCCACCAATAAACCAATTCGAATGATAATAGATCTGACCACCTATGTATTTAGGCAAACCCGAGAATATATTGTATTATCGACATCCAATGGTGACGTTTTTGCAATATTGGATGACAGTGGAAATCTTCGTGGAATATATAGGACAGGCAGGGCTCATTCGCGAGTTAAAATAAATATTATAAGTGGCGCAGTTCATGATATGACTCCGGATGAAAGGACGGAATGTGCAGTGGGCAAAAGTTGCCCAATGTTCCCAAACAGATTTATTAGAGCATGCTCAGATTACGATTCGCTACAGTTCAAATGGAATTCTAATGGTGAACCTACTTCTTATACTTCTTCTTCTAGCCAGCAAATTTCACCTCGCCGGACTTCTGAAGAGCCCCCTCTCGATGCCAGGTCCAGCTCTCTACCGGGCAGGCCTCCCTCTCATGAAGTACTTGGATATCCACTTGCCAAACTTGGATATATTCGTCTTATTCCAGTGACAAATCCGAACCGGCAATTTGAATTTCGAAGATACGTTTTTCCTGCTACTAAAGGAATTTGCTTGAAGTTAGGACGTAGTAAATATATGCCCGTGCCAACCCGAGAACATATTGTATTATCAACATCTAATGGAGAAGCTTTTGCAATGCTGGAGTATACTGGGATTCTTCGGGGAACATATCAGGACAATAGGAATCATTCGAGAATTAAAATAAACATGATAAGCGGTGAAGTTGAAATTATGACCGAATATGAAATGAAGGAATGTCATGTAGGCAAATTTTATCCAATCTTCCCGCGTTGGTTTAATAAAGTTGTTTCAAATGAAGATTCTCTACAGTATGCGTATCATTAATTCAAATCAGAAAAGATAAACTAAAATGTAGTATTTTTTGTAATTACTGAGGAGTAAAAATTAAAATGAAAGATTAAAATTCCAATGCATTTTGGTTATCAAGGCTTCTTTTCTCTTATCTTTGAATAGTCCCGACAAGGTCTTTTAAATTTGTTCTCTTTTGAATATTCCAAACTCAGAGAGTTACACGATTTTCAATTTTAAGACCTGAGTTTTTAAAACACCATATCATCTGCACCGCTAACAGAATTTTGATGACTTTTGCAGCTGTAGCATATAATTTATAGGGATTTAAATGCAAATCAGAAACAGACAAAAATTTGAAAATTTAGAAAAAAAATCAAGCCAAAATTTGTTTAGTTAATTTTGCGCGCAAAAACGTATAGTGATTTTTTTTATATAAATATTTCGATTAACTATCATTTTTGGCATCGACAGAAAAATTAAGACACTTTTGAATATTCGAAGATATCAATTTTTCATTGCAAAAAGAATGGCTGACAAGTGATATTACTTGTAACAACAAAATTATAATACCAAATAAAATTGCAATATTATTATTGATTTATAATCCTATTTAATGTCTGAGAGTAAAATAATGTACAGAATTCCTGGAAATAAAAGCAAGAATCCAAGGAACAAATTTGGAGAACCTATTGAAATTTAAAAAAAAGATTTTGAAACATTTTTATCTGAAAAATAAAATAAAATAATTTTCCTTCTTGTAAAAAAATAAAAACGAGGAAAGAATAATGAGAAGGCAACCAACCAAATCCCCTTTTTACTCTTTTTTATTTCTTTCGTCTTTCTTATTTTTATTATTATCAAATCACCGCAAAAAAACTTCTGTATAAAATATGCAATAGCGTTTCCGCACTCATAAAGCACCCTTATCAAGATAAAAAATTAATTAGTAAATAAAGAAATAAAAAATATAAAAATATAAAATAAAAATATCATGGTCTTCTAGATAATTTTTCTGGCGTATTTCTTTAATAAAAAGTCCGATGGATTTTTAGAAATATGTTAAAACCGCAAACTTTGGCAATACTTCCTGTTAAATACCACAATCAAAATTGTAAAAATTTGCTGTATTTCCGATTTTATTTTATAGGTCTTGACCATGTTTTTCCTAGTGCAGTTTTGCCACTAAAAAGTTTTCAAGTTCCTCGAAAATGGCATCTGTTCAAAAAGGTTTGAATAATGAAAAAAAAGAAGTAAATTATTATTGAATGTTGTACTTTAGATATTAAATAATATCCAGCGTACGCATGATTAATTCTACCCTTAATACGGTTGTTTTTCGTGCACGCACTCTACATGCACGCGTGCGACAAGTAAGGTGAAATCTTCAGTACTTGGACAAAACGAAAATTCAGACCTGTACTTATAGACTGAAAAGTAAATCATAATAATTAATTAAGAAATATGACATCGAAAAAAATGGAATTGGCACTGGTAGTACTATTGTCAGTGACATACTAGAGTTTTGTAATCATTTTTACATAATTTCATATAAACCATTAAGTTTAAATTTTACCTCAAGCCCTACTAGAGCGAGGAAGTTTTCTTTATATTTTTATTTTTTTTTGTAATTGCATAAATATAATCATAATTAGTGCAATTCATTCAGATGTATAAGCGATGGTATTATTTTATAATTTTGATCTGACTAAGCAATATTCCCAGTACAATATTTTGACGAAAATATTTGTTTTATCCAAATGAGGTGTCCATGTATACTTTTGATGATAGTAGTAGTTGGCAAAGCACCGCATTAGCGTCTATTTCCAGTGCATAGGTACTGATATATAAAGGTAGTACATGGACACATACTTTGGCCAATTCTTTAAAATAATTTTCATTATAGAATTGTTGAAGAAGTGCTTTATGGTGATCAGGCTGCGAAATGATCATGAATATTAACTTATTCAAGGTTAAAATATCTAAAAAATACTTTCGCACCTTATTGCAACTTAACCTCAAAATTTACAATCTGAGTTTCTGGTAAGAAGACTCAGAAAAAAACGTGCTCTAAAAGAAACAGCTAAACATAAGAAGAATAAAAAAAAACAGGTGGCCGAGGATCTTTAAGAAAAAAGAAGGGGTATTAAAAAAAGTATAGTGTTGAAGCATGCGAGCTCCCTTCATGCAATCGGTAAGGGACATGCTCGACGCCAAGCTACTCACGATTTTGTGGTATCAAAAAGTACGCTTTTTTTTAAATAAAAGAATTAGGTAGCACTTGAGTTTAGAAAGGGCCCAAATGGTATATTGAGTGCAAACGTTGAGAGGAAGTTCAAGCTGTGGATAATATTCTGAGCAGATAATTTTTATCCGATGAACACTTAAAAACTCTTCGATTTCGTGTAAATGATTTTCTTTTGTGATAAAGCAAAAGCTGAAGCCCCTTTCAAAAAACAATCGTCGTGGGATGTAAGGGTACCTTGATTTCCTGCAGAGACCCAGCACCGCGTGAAGGTGGGGTTCAGCTAAGAGATGTGGAAGGCAACATAAAGAAATTCGATGGTGACAATTTAGTTGTTACGATAAATCATTGGATCACGCACATCAGCAAGTGCAATAGTACACGTAAAAGTAATTCGAAAAGGAGGTAAAAAGGTCGAAGGAACACTTTAGAAATGCTGATAAATTCGTCACCAGTCAGCTAGACAACGTCAGTGATGTTCACTTGATGAGTTACGACATTTACAAGAAGATAGTGTTACCTTTTCGTAGAAAAGGAGGCGATCCTAGAGTTTGCATTGATTATCGCGAAAATAATAAAAAAGTAATTCGAGATCATTTTCCGTTGCCTGTTATCGATAATCAATTGAACAAATTTTCATTAAGCACGACATTTTTAGCACGATTGATTTAAAAAAAGTAAATTTTATCTCGTAGACATAGAAGAAGGAAGCTGAAAGTATGCCTCTTCTGTGACGTCCAAAGGACAGTACGAGTTTCAGAAATTACCATTCGGTTTATGTAATTCACCTGCTGTTTTTCAGATATATATTAAGTTTATTTTTAAAGAATTACTTCACGAAGGAATTGTACTTGTTTATTCAGAAGATGTTGCAATTATTGCAAAAAATTAAGACGAAGCGATAAAGAATTAAGGAAGTGTATTAAAATTAGTAGAGTCCTATTCACTTGTGAATAATTGCAAGAAATGTAGAATTTCCAAGATATGTCCAGAAAACAGATAAGGAGGTTCCGTTATAAAGAAATTACTTGAGAAATGAACCTACGAAGATTCCGTAACAGAGAAAGAGAGGGTTATTTTGTCGCGAGAGAGTCGGTAAGAAGTTCTTCGTGGTACCCAAAAAAATGCAGTGTGCAATTATCTCGCAATCTCATGAAATAGGCCATTTCGGACAGAAGTAAAAGCATTGTATTTTCAGAAGCGTTGAGTTTCTGGGCGTGGGATACTATACAATCTCAAAAACTGATGTTGCTACGTAGACTTTCTGACTCCTTACCAGTATATTCCCGCACATTCTCGTTTTCTGCGAAGTTGCATTGCTTATATTCAAACAGTGGTCAGAGCCAACCACTGATTTTTAACATAGGTTCTCCGTAATTTGTGTATCTTCTGGTTCTAGAGGAACAGAAAGCACTATTCAATAAAATTGACAATGCTGCGAACGAGTAGCGCCTAAGGAAAATTTTTCTCAGCAATAACTGAAATCAAGGCTTGGAAATTTATGAGGAATCTGGGGAGGTGCCGTCACAATGCATAATGCAGTATAGTCTACAATCTAAAAAACTTCGAAGAAACTGGAAAAATTGCTTATGACTGCACGGTCTACATTTTTGAGAATCTTTCCGGATATTTTGTATCAGGTGACGCTTCCACTATTACTATAAATCAGCCTGCGGCTGCTAATAATTTTTACAATGCTTTGAATGCATTGAAATGTCTTTAGAATAATAATACAATTCTTATTATTGAGTATTTCAAAACATGTAACGAATTACGTGAGATAAGATCTGATTTTTATAAATGGAATGTTAAAAATAGTGTAAAAATGAAAATTTCTAACCAACTCGAATTCAAGCAGTAGACGCAATGAAACTGAATCAAAAGCAATCAGATAGTAAGATAAAACAGTACAAGCTACAAGATCAGAAGCCCACTGTTCATGCGTATAAAACGAATGAAAAATTCTTTTTTCCTTTTTGTAAAGGTGATCATGAAATCATAAATGCCATTGTATCAGCCCAGGTTGTAAATGTCAAACCAGTACAATTTTCACCATCAATCAACTAGTCGTGTAATCATGACAGATTTTCACGCTATGTAAATGTACGAATACTCAAAATGTTTGTTTTTGGGGCACTGACAATCCACAATTGTTCTTCGAGGTTCCTTTACATTCACCAAAAGTTACTTCTTGGTGCGGTGTTTGTTCAGATAGGATCATTGGACCTTACTTCTGCGAGAAAGACCGCAGCGCGACGGTAACGGTCAAGCGGCCGCGATATCGGGAAATGATTCCACAACTTTTAGCGCCGGAACTCAAGAAAAATGACGTAGTTGACTATTGGTATCAGTACGATGGCGCGACTTGCCATACCGCCGGTGGAACGATGAATTTATTGAAGAAAATGTTCCCGAACTGCTTGATTTCGAATAGGGGCGATTACGACTAGCCGTCACAATCTCCTAATTTGTCGTCTCAGGACTTTTTCCTATGAGGCTACTTAAAAAGTAAGGTTGATGCCAATAAACCTGAAACTCTCGAGCAACTCATGGGTAACATACTCGAAGAAGTCGCTGGAATCGGACCGGGCACACTTAAAAAAGTGATGAGAAACGCCGGAAAAAGAGCTGATTTATGCGTGGCTGCTGGCGGTGGTCACTTACCAGACATTGTTCTCAAAAAGTGAAAAAGTAGAAACATGTAAAACAAGAACAAAAATAATGATCGATTTCTTT
>NC_046657.1:69856291-69875387 GCF_010883055.1 Belonocnema kinseyi
TAATAGATAAATTTTTTATATATTTAGAAAATAAAAATCAATAAAGAAACATAACTGAAATAGGGTCTAAGCGTTGTTTGCATTTGATATTTTGTTTTTAATTACTTTTGCTTGACATAATAATAATATTGAATCGAGAATGTGACCAAAATACTAATTATAACTTATATGTATTAATACTGGACCTGATGTTCTTTTCTTTTGAACTGATCATTTGCGACTTGTTATATGACAGTAAAAACAGAGTGAAAAGATATTTACCAAAGAATTGAAAATATCAAACACTGATATAAAATGTTTACACTATCAAAAACTGATTCCTAATACATTTTTTTGTTTGGTGCACGAATTTCGTGCATTTACCTTTTTTTGTATCTTTCATCATTTGGTCGCAAAATGTAATCTTTCATTTTTCATTATCTTCTGTGCACTTTTTGTTTCTCGGGTTCAGGAGGTCTTGAGATGCGGACATTTGGAAAAAATAGGGAGGTGGAGGGGGGGGGCAAAGCAAATCTTTTACAAATCCAATACCCTCCCTGATGAGAAACAAAACAAAAAATAAAATAAATCATCTATTGCTTCTTGCACAAACCAGTTCACCCTCCGACGGGAATCCTCATAGTTAACGTAATCCTGGCCCTTCTTCTTCCGACAGATAACATACGCCTGACCATACTTCTGTAGAGAAACCTTCTGTTGGTAAAAGGTCCAGATATCCTGCTATCAGGCGTATGGTTAGCAGGCCTCCTTCCACTAAAATACTTGGATATTCCCTTCGAGAACTTGAATATATACGGCTCATTCCCTACACAAACCAGAGCCTTAGGTACGAATTACGAATTTACATTTTTCCATCTGATATGCAAATTAGTTGGAGACCAGATTGAACCAATATTACTCCCGTCGAACCCGAAGAACATATTGTATTATCAACATCCGATGGTGACGTTTATGCAATATTAACGAATAGCGGGAGTTTATTTGGAATATATAGGGCACAAAGACGTTATCCAAGAATAAAAATAAACATGATTAGCGGCATAGTTAATTACTTGACTTCAGATGATATTAGAGATTGTCTAGTGGGCAGAAATCGCAGAAAAATCGCAGAAAAAAGAAATCGGCAGAAAAATTGGGAAAATTTTCCCAACCAATTTTCTTAAAGCTTTGTCAAATTATGATTCGCTACAGTTCAAGTATAATTCCAATGGAAAGCGTACTCCTAGTTCTTCTTTGTCTGTCAGAGAACATTTATCTAACCAGACTTCTCCTGACGAGCCTCTTCCTAATGCCAGGTCCAGCCCTCCTCCAGACACACCTCCTTCTCAGGAAGTACTTGGATATCCACTTGCAAAACTCGGATATATTCGGCTCATTCCACAGAAAAATCCGAACCGGCAATTCGAATTTCAAAGATACGTCTTTCCTGCTACTAGAGGAATTGCCTTAATGCTAAAACCTGGTAAATATATGCCAGTGCCAACCCGAGAACGTATTGTATTATCAACATCGAGTGGTGACGTATTTGCAATACTGGAGTATACTGAGATTCTCGGTGGAACATATAAGTTAAATAGAGAAAATAAATTTAGGTACTCGAGAATCAGGATAAACATGATAAGCGGGGAAATTGTCTATATGAATGAAGTTGAAATGAACGAATGTCATTCAGGCAAAACTTATCCAATCTTCCCACATTGATTAAATAAAGTTGTTTCATATGAGGATTCTCTGCAGAATATGTATCATTAGTTTAATGGAAAAAAGATACACTAAAATATAGTATTCTTTGTGATCTGTAGCTGGAAGAAAGTTAAAACAAAATATTTAAATGCCAAGTTATCATGGGTATCAAACCGCTAACAGAAGTTTAACGATTTTTAAGGCTGCAAAATATAAGTTATAATGAATTGAGAGCAATTCAAAAACAAACACAAATTTTTCAAACAAGAACGAAAGATCAAACCAAAATTTTTGATTCCATTTTCCGCTCAAAAACATACTTTGATTATTTTTAATATAGATATTTCGATTACTTATCATTTTCAGCGTCGAAAGGGGAATTGAAAGACCCTTTTTAACTTTCGGAGATATTAATAATAATAAGCTGTGGGAATGATTTTTGAAATTTTATTGTGTGAAATGTTATGTTTATGCAAATAATGAACAAATGGTAATTCTTTTATTATTCGTCTATCAATTGGTAAACACCTTTCCTATTGTAATAACTTTTTGGATTTTTGAAGTAATATTTAGACGATAAAGTTAATTGATTTTATCGGAAATCTGTCTTTCAAGTGCGTTACAAAGATATCCTTGATTTTCTTTCCATTTCAGAAATTTGAAATGATTTTTTATAATTCGAAGATTTTAAGAGATTTGAAAAATTTTAAATAAAGTTTAAATGATTTTATCAAATTTTAAATAATTATTTCAGAATTCTTCCGGGGAATTTTAGGAATTTGACAACATTTTATCAGATTTCATAAGTACTTTGGATCGGATAATCCATTATATAAAAAATATATAATCCAACAGAAGAAAGAAGGACTTTTTTAAGAGGCATGTATTTATAATCTTATACTGTGTTGAGAACCTCAAGTAATGGTTTAACTGAATGGTAAATGGATTTCGATATCCAATGTAGCAATCTGTTGTGCACGTCTTGACCTACAATTCACATATGCGATTTTTTACGAAGACTGATAAAAAGCGCACGGAGTCGCTCTACACTTGTTTACTAGTTGCGCGTGCATCAGACTTGCACACAGGTGTATTCCTGCTGTTTTAAAATACGTGTTAGCAATGTCGGATCGTTTACGGATTGTCTCTATTGTATAGACAGCACACATTCATAATTCTGAGTCAATATTTAATAATGTCAACGCTCCTTCATTAATTTTAAAACTCATTGCAGACAATACTTTATTTGTTCATCTTAAAGTAAAAATATGGCGAAGTTAACAAAGAGGGAGATTCTTGATCTCTTATCATAAAGCAAAAAAAATATCATGAAGACATTAAATGTAGATAAATGTAATTTACCTGATGAGTATCTACTTCGCTTGAATCTGGTTATCTCAAGTCTTAGGGGGAAATTGGACGCAACATTTTAAGCAGTCAGCAGGAAAAGAAGATATGCTTGTGAAAGGACTTTTCAGGTTATTATATTCTGAATTAAAAATTCCTGATTTAGAATTGGAAGTAGAAAACGAAGAAACGAACCTGCAAAGTACATCAAATTTTGGTCGTCTGTCACTTTCATTCCACTAAAATTCTGAGCGATCAGAAAGACGTGATATTACTGCAATCAGTGCTTAAAATGAAAACGACCCTGAAAGGTTGTTATTCACTTAATATCATGCATCTAAATCGCCAAAGGAAAACGGTTTGACTGCAGTATTGAAAAAAATGATCAAAGATCCAACTAGACCGGAAAAGTGAAAGGAAATATGTAGGAACAAAAGCCCTTTATTGTGAAGCTGACTACAGAGGAAGGTTAAGCTTTTCTATTAGAGCAGAAACTGAGTAAATCTATATGCACATAGCTATGAGAGTTGAAGTTCACTCGAGCTGATATTTTTTCTCCACATACACACGTTGAAAATGCGAAAGTTTTACGTAGACCTCCAAAAGATGACATAATAGTCACAGAAACATCAGCTAAGGTCTCACTTCAAGCTTTGCTTAATCATACCATGAAAACGATTTTTGAAATGCAAAAATAGGTAATTATCCAGGGTATCCATAATTCAAGTAATACAGATGCTAACGCAATTTTAGTCTGATCCTAGTGGTTTTATGGTAGTGTAGGCCACTCATCTTATAAAGAATCGCTCAAAAGACAAATCTGCAATAATCAGTAATAAAACTATATTTGAAACTATGTTAATACTTTTAAGATTAACAACTACTAATAATATTGTACTTTGAAATATTAGAACCTGAGAATTACTACAATTTTGCCGCTCTGTAGAGATTCATTTCGCTAAAGAATCAGAAAAACTCATTCTGCATCAGAAGAAGATATTCGATGTTCAAATACAAGACATAAAGTCTGTTGATATACAGGGTTTGTCCGGAAAGTAATAGGACTGATTTTCTTCCGCCGCGACTGTACTTCGGAGCGTGCGCGCATCGACTGGATTTGGTAGAGGGCGTTCCTAGCTAACGAACGAGCGGCTGGTCAGTTGTCTTCGAGCACTTGGAGAGTCAATGCAGGCATTTTCACGCGACGTGTTCCTGCGAGTGGTGCAAGCCGAAAATGCAGCGTTCGTTAGAGCAGAAGTACGCGATTAAATTCTGTATGAAACTCGGTAAATCTACGACAGAGACGTTTGATATGATCAAGCAGGCTTACCCAGATGTTGCTTTAGCAAGAAGTGGTGTGTTTCGGTGGCACCAGGCCTTTTTGGAGGGCATCCAAACGCTTCCGCAGCCGCCCTACAGCCCAGATGTGGCCCCCTAGACTTTTTTTTGTTTCCTCCCCTGAAAAGGCCGATGAAAGTCAAGCATTTTGAGACGACAGAGGGGATCCAAGCAGCATGCACCGCGGCTCTCAAGACTATTCCGGAGAATGGCTTCCGTGGCGCCTTCAATGCTTGGAAATCGTGCTGGCAGCGCTGCATCGACGCACAACGAGCCTACTTTGAAAGTTTTTAAAGAATTGTAACAATTGGCTCATTAAAATTTTTTAAATCGACTCAGTCCTATTACTTTCCGGACAAACCCTGTATCAATAGAAAACGTCAAAATATGTATACACTTTATATTGTATATTACATTAATTGACGGTAAGATGTTGCATTTCGTGAATGGGACTCGATCAATTCAAGCGTGCCCCATATATGACGCATAGCCACCACTGTTTAATAACCTCTCAAATAAGTAAAAATGACTATTGGTACCTAATCCTGAGTCGTTTTAAATCGGAATATCTCCTTAATACGCTTGGATACCATTTTTTGAATGCTGTCTTCATATTTCATACAGAGTGTCTGTTAAAAAATGGCAGATGAGAAGCGCGCAGGACAAAGAAATGTTTTAAAAACTGTAAAGTATGGTGCAATGCAAAATGTAGACGAAGTTTTGTATTAGAGTAGATTTGCCCAAAGCTGCTGGTGGTGGCAACACTTATGACGGTAATATCGCTCGAAGAGCATTCAAGGAACCGGACGCTTTGGCTCACCGTTTTAGATTGAATAATGAACTTCTCCGTAACTTTAAAACAATACTGGTCGCTCTATCTTGCGTGTTACCAATAAATGTGAATCTCTTCAATAAATTATGCTATTCTACTCGTTAAGTCCATGCTCAAGTTTATTCTTTTTACAAAGTGCCATTTTCGGTCTAATAAATACTCACCTATGGTTCCAAAATTATGAACTACAGTATATTTCTGATTGGAATTCTTTGCGAAGTAGCATCAACAGCTAGTAACAAAACATACAAAAATTTCAGGCTTAAGGGTAAATGGTAGTTTGTGACGCAATCAAAATTTTACCATGTAATGTTAAATTTGTCCGCCTTTTTTTTTTAAACTAAATAAGTTAGTATATCGAAATTTGAGTAGAACGAAGAAAATATATGAGCCGACATCGGTTGAGCCCCTTAGAGTAATTATTTTTTAAGGAAAAGCAGTACTTTTAAGTTTTCCGTGACTGCCTTGTAGCAGACGAAGCAACGGAAAAGTTTGAAGTTGGAAAAAGCCCCTAGCGTCGCCACCTTCCTTTTGCGAAAAAGTCGCAACTTGTTAGTTATTTCAACTCAGATCGACAGGTTTGAATACTCAGTCGGTGACACGGCTTCATAAAAAATCAATTATTAATCGTTAAAAAATATTCAATTGGAATACTTGAAAATTTTAACCAAGAAGACAATTTTGTAAACAAGGCGATTAACTTTCAAAGAAAAACCTTATGTTATACAAAAAAAGATTTTTTTTTTAAATACCTGAATTTTAAACGAAACAGTTGAATTTTCAATTAAAAGAGGCAATTTTTCAGCCAAATTGTCGAAAATTGAAAATAAGTATTACTATTCTACAAAAAAAGATTGTTAAAAAATACATTAATTTTTCAACCAAACACTTCAATTTTGAACTAAAAAATATCTTTTAACAACAAAAGAAATAGATAAATTTTCAGTTGGAGAAATTAATTGGCAACCAAACTGATAAATTTTCAACTAAAATGATGAATCTTAAACTAAAATAATTAAATTTTAAATAAAAAAAATTAGTTTGAAACTAAAACAATGAATCTTCAAATTAAATATTTAAACCTTAAAGGAATTCGACGAATTTTGAAATTAAAAAGATAATTTTTCAACCAAAACTTAATAATTACATTCACAGTCAAAAACAATAAAAAAAAAAGATTTTTTAACCAAACAATTGAATTTTTTACTAAAATTATAGAGTGTTCAACCGAAATAGTATTTTCTTTTTCAATCATAAAAAAATTTATTTTCTACAAAAAAGAAACAATTTTTCAATAATTAAAATTTCAAGTTTCAAGTATTCCAGTTAAATATTTTGTAATAATTAATTCTTTAGGTAAATAATTTTTCAATGAAGCTGTGTTATTGACTGAGTATTCACAGCTGTCGATCTGAGTTGATCTATCTAACAAGTTGCGATTTTTTCACAAAAGGAAGGTGGCGGCGCGGCGCTAGGGGCTTCTTCCATCTCCAAACTTTTCCGTCGCTTCGTCTGCTGCAAGGCAGTCACGGAAAGCTTAAAAGTACTGCTTTTCCTTTAAAAATAATTATTTCAAGGGATCCAACCGATGTCGGCTCATATATTTTCTTCTCTCTTCCAAACTTTTGATATACTAACTTATTTAGTTTAGGAAAAAAAGGCGGACAAAATTAATATTACAAGGTAAAATTTTTATTGCGTCACAGAATACCATTTACTCTTAATCATAGCAGAAAGCAATGCCGGGCTGCTACTATGGAAGACATGTTTGATACATTATTAGATACTTCGGACCCAGTAATGATTTTGAAAATATATAATACGTATTTCATCTTTATAATTTGATATGAATAAATAATGTTTTTATTTTAATAAAAAATTCAGTCAGCGACCTTGAAATTAAACCTTAACAAAAATCACGTATAGAATACTTGACCGTAATATTAAATCCACCATTTTGTTGTCATTTAAAATTTTGAGTACAGATTAGCAATCAGCAACCTCGAAAACCCTTTTTATGCAAATTTTGAAAAGAATAAACAATTTATTTAGCATATTCTTCCGCAATATTGGATACACCATTTTGTATTTTGAATTTTTGATGCCGGATTCGTAATCAATGATTTCGAAAGATCCTTTGTACTAATTTTGAAAATGATTTCAAATTTATTTAGCAAACTTGTCTGCCGCATTGGGTCTACCATATTGTTTTTAAAATCTTAGACATCGGCTCCGTAATCATAGATCCCAAAATCCCCCGATTAGGAAACTTTGGCCCGTTTTATAAACATTTCATACTCTCAGCCAACTTTTCGGGATTCCATCCTTCTGTGCAACTGTTTAATAATCAGATACCCATGCAGAAATCTCGGGCTGGCCCCGATTTGGGCCAGACCAGTCCCGATCGGGAATCCTGGTCGGGGCCAGTCCGCGGATGGAACACACGCCCAGATCGGGGCCACGTCGGGACACCCGATCGGTGCCCCATCGATGCTCGATCGGTACAAGATGAGTCTCATTATAATCCATTCATGAATTTCACAAATGGAAATTTAATATAAGTAAACTCGAAAGTATCGAATGGTCCTCTCCTTTCGAGCGCCACCTTAATATTTTAAATTTACTATCAAGTTATTTTAAGTTAAAATTAAAGTACTACAGGCACGAAAAGAAAAGGTTTCAGAATACAAAATTTAATTATACTTTTGAAGAACGTAAAATTATTGTGGATGGTATCAGTTTCGAGAAAAAGTTTTGTTTTTTATGGAAAAAATGGATGATAACCAGAAATATTTTAAATAAGAATTTTCTGTCAATTATTGTAGATACCTTTTTCGCCAAGAAATTGCGCTATCATTTATTAGATTTCGACCTAATGGACGTTTTTATAAGTTGAAATGTCATTGTTTATAATGAAAAAGAAAAAAAACTTTGTTTATCATTTTAAACTTCGCGCAAAACCAATTAGATGCCGAATGCGACGCATACGCAGCTGAGTAACTGGCTCTTGCTGGAATGATGTGGAAATTTGTCCTTAATGTATTTTTGTAATAAATTTATTATTAATACATAATCAAAGTTTCAATAACATAATCGATTGTATCACATATTTTACAGGTTTCGAGGTTTACTGACAGGTGTTTGTAGTATGTATACAAATTTCACTGCATTACTAAAAAAAAATCAAGCAGCACTAGTTCAGTGAGCGCATGGAGATGGCGTTTCAGTAGGAAATCGGTTTGGCATGGTCGGGCCTAGGTATGGGCCACAGAGTTCGACTGATCAGGGCCAGATCGGGAAATCCAATCGGGGCCAGATCGGTATTACGTTTGAAATCGGGCAATTTCTACACGGGTAAGAGTAATGTGAGTCGCACGAACAACTTCGATTTCTTTCAATTATAAATTACATATGATTTTTCTTCGGAACGATTTTCAAGACATATATTTTTTTTTTAATTTCCAACTTAAAAAAACTATGTAATTTAAAAGTGGCGATTATCTTCCGCTCCTTTCTGTGTTTTAAAAAAATACGAAAAATAATGAATTGCCAATGCTGTTTGTAAATTTCCCTGCTTTAAGCTCCATAAATACCATAAAAATAAAAAATATCAAATAAAAAGAACTCAGATAACGTTGTAGATAAGATTCATTTTTAATAATCACAGGAAAAAATACAACGTTATTTAAAAACGTTTGTTTGCATTTTTATTGAATAATTAGAGACGAACATGTGCCAGTTTTGGTTAAAAAGTTATACCAGTTTTCAAGGTTAAATTAAAAAGTGATGTGAACATTATTTCCGGGGAAAATTGACCATTTCAAATTTTAATATGAGAAATGAGACAGCATGCATTACTGAGTTGTATTATTTTTGATATTTTCTGCATATTTTTCGTGTTCTTTAATTCTAACCCCTAACTGTCTCTAATATTGTCCAATGTATATAGCTTTGCAATATAAATATGGTATTCTCTTAATGATATTTAACAAATAAAATTTGTCAATTAAATCTTTAACATTTAAAAAGAGAATTTTATCAAAAGTGTTTTCAATGGAAAAAACAATTTGAATGGTGCTTTCGCGAGATCTGTGAATTGTTTATTTATATTTTGTACTTCACTAATAGTTTTATTACGTTCACCTATATTCAATTTTGAAAAGTCTATAAGATACCATTTTTTACTAAGATATTTTTTAAAATGTTTAAATTTTCATTATGAAATATTGTATCGGACAATTTTATCGTTCTATTGACTAGACCGAAAATGACACCAATGCCCCTGGCCATATAGGTTTTTTATACAAATTGGTTATAATTTTATTATTTTCTATTGCGAGTTTTATATCTAGAAAATTGATTTTGTTTTCTTTTGCCAATTCAACAGTGAATTTTAATTTTTCATTCGCTAAATTAAATTTTTGAAGAATATCATCTACTTTAATTTTTGAAAAGCAAATTAGTATCTCTTTGACGTTTCTGTAGTAAAAAATAATTTGATAGTCTAAAGTTGTTTATATTTCTTTTTCAAAAATTTCCTTTACAATATTAGCCGATCAAGCAGAGATTGCAGATCTCACTGGTAGTCCAAAAGTCGGTTTATAAAGAGAATGATTGAATTTGCAATAAAAAATATTAAAATAATAACCTGAAAACTGCATATACATTTTTTAAATTAAAAATGTATGTTGTTTTAGTTCTTTCAATTTTTTATTCATGTATTAGAATTAGTTTCTAACATATATTTGAGTATTTTGAAAAAATATCAAGTGATAAAATTGTGTAGTCATCACGTATGTCATCAGGTAATTTGCAAAAGAAAATAAAATCAATTTTCTAGATATAAACTCGAAATAGAAAATAATCAAATTATAGCCAATTAGTATAAAAAATTGTCAGATACAAACCCATGCAGAAATCGCCCGATTTCAAACTTAATACCGATCTGGCCCCGATCAGATTTCCCGATCTGGCCCTGAGCGGTAGAACTCTGTGGCCCATACCTGGGCCCAACGGATTTCCTACTGAAACGCCATCTCATGATTGTTTCAGGTAAAATTAGTATATTTACCATTAGATGAGACAAATATTATTATATGATGAAATTTATCAAGTTCTTTTGTGCAGTACGCACAAAATTGTAATGTTTTTAGATTATGAAAATAAACTATATGATACAATCGATTCTGTTATTGAAACTTTGATTTTTTATTGATAATAAATTCATTAGAGACATACATCAAGGACAAATGTTCATAACATGAATTTCAGAATCAAGTAGTACAATCAAAATGCCAAATTTGTAGAGATTCCAACAAGAGCTAGTTACGCGACTGCGCATGCGTCGCACTCGGCATCTAATTGGTTTCGCGCGAAGTTTAAAATGCTAAGCAAAGTTATTTTTCTTTTTTATTATAAAAAATTACATTTCTACTTATAAAAGTGTCTATTAGGTCGAAATTAATAATTAACCATAAAAATTAATTAAATGCATATTCTGTAAATAATATTATAAATAACCAGAAATATTTAATTCAAAAATTTTAATTTTTGTTTAAAAGTTGTTTGGTCTATATTTCTTCTTAACAGACTTGAAAAAATAAAACGATAGAATAAATGATACCCCAATTTTTCGGCGAAAATATTATCTACAATCACCTTCTCGAATTTCTTAAGAAGTAATGCAATTGACAGAAAATGGAACCTCTTTACAGTAAAATATTAATAAATCGTAAATCATCGGTTATTTCCCGCTGATTTTCTTTGGAAAGATTCGAGAATGTCAAGCTGTTGGGAATCTTTTTGTGCAAAAAGTTTTTCTAATTTGTTAAGAAGTTTCATAGACAACATTTTTTTCAAGAAATTAAAATTGTTCATTAAAATATTTCCGGTTATCATCCATTTTTTTCATAAAAAAGTAACCTTTTCTTCGAAACTGAAACCATCTACAATAATCTTACGTTTCTCAAAAGTATTTTTAAATGTTGTTGTCTGAAACCTCTTCTTTTTGTGCATGTCGTAGTTTAATTTTAAATTAAAATCACTTAATTGAAAATTCGAAATATTAAGGTGGCCTTCGAAAGGAGAGGACCATCCGATAGTTTCGAGTTTACTTCTATTAAACCTCCATTCGTGAAATTCACGAATGAATTATATTCAGACTGATTGTGTACCGATCGGGCACCGATCGGGTGCTCCGACCTGGCCCCGATCTGGGCGTGTTTTTGATTCGCGATCTGGCCCCTACCAGGATTTGCGATCTGGCCCCGACTAGGATTCCCGATCGGGACTCAATCTGGACTGGTCTGGCCTTATTCGCGGCCAGATCGAAATTTCCGCACGGGAGATTTCATAATGAAAATCTAAACATGGCAAAAAATACTTTATAAAAAAATGGGTATCCAAAAGTGAAAAATACAAATAAAAAAATACAGATATTGAAAATTTAAACTAAATTATTGAAATGCGATAAATCAATGGTTTTGACCAAGCTCTATTTACAATTTGCAATGGAAAGAGTAACTTTTGAATGATTTTTTTCCGTACAAAACACTTTTAATAAAATTCTTTTTTTTTAATGTTAAAGATTTAATTGAAAAATTTCATAAACTAAATCCAGTATAGTTCTAACAAATAATGCTCTTTCATAATCTCAAAGTTTCATTTCAATATAAAAGATATCCAAATTTTAAATATCGAACAAGATGATAAAAAAATATTAACTTTAGGAATGATTCACATAAAAAGGGAAATAAGTGCTGTAAATTATAAAACTCATATCTAAAATTTAGGCATCATACACCATAATCTCACTTCTCATATTAAAATTTAAGACGACCCGTTTTTCCGGGCAATAATGATCACATGACTTCTTAAGTTAACTTTAAAAACTGTTAAAACATTTTAAATAAGAAGTGACACATTCCTGTCTCTGATTAATTTTAAAAAATGTAATCAAACATTTAAAAATAATCAAGTATTTTTTTTCTAGCGTCAACGATCTTTTCTTTAAGAACAACGATTTAAAAAGGACACAGATCTGTGTTGAAACGCGTGATCATCTAACATTATCAGAAAACGAAGGCTTTTATTGATTTTAGCCACTAACTAAATATTTTTTTATGTAAATTATGTTCATATTAAAAAACTTCGTTGATTTTAGAGAGGAATCTCCGTTTCGTAGTCTTTAACACTCCTGCAAGGCTTTGGTTCGTCGCCGTGTCGTAAACCGAATGAAAACCCAATCGTCTCACTCGCCTTTATGTTAGAAGCTTCAGATATTCCGCTGGATCTTCGGCAGAATTGATCGCTAGTGCGCTCGGGTCAAGAGGATATGGTGGGGTTTCAAATACCGCAGGTTTGAGAACGAGACATGTGAATCGAATCGAGGTTTGCAATCTTTACAAAAAGGCGCGAGAATATTGACAAAAATCCATGGAGGTGTGGCGGCTCGTATGGTCAATGTGAGTCACTTTTTCTACCTGTAATCCACTGTGAATCGCACGCTTCAATACCACATCACAAACCGGACAGAGAAAACAACACAAATAACAGAGGAAAATCAGGGGGCAGCAGGAAGAGGGGTTAAAATTCAAGGGATCCAGTGAGCACAAAGTTTGGCGACGTCTTTACGACATCGTTACGACATATTTACGACAACTTTACGACATCCTGTGTCCATGTCTTTAAGGTGTCTTTACGATATCGTAAATAAGTCGTATGATCTGACGATGTCTTTACGATATCGCAAATACACCGAAACGACATGGACGTAGGATATCGTAAAGATGTCATCAAGATGTCGTAACAATGTCGTAAAGACGTCGCCAAATTTAATGCCCACTGGGGAGTGAGGAAATTGTGGATGAAATGTGTGTTTCGTTTTACTGAACTCGCGATCCACAGTGTAATCCGGAATGACAAGGTGTTAACGATTCTTTATCCTTTCTTTCATCAGAGGCCTGGACTGCCCGATATTTGAGCTAAATTTTCTTGGGTAGTTTGGGCCGAGATCTTCTCTGCTTAGGTAATGCTTAGGCTAGAACTTTATTTTGATCCTCGTCAAAAACTCCCATATTGACTGCGATGCCTGAAGATTTAAAAAAAAAAAAAACATGTTTAAGAATATTTTCTTAAATTAAGCGCCACGATCATGAGATCGAGTAGCGTGGAATAACAAGTGCGCAGTTAGCTTGATTATGATCCTAAAATGTACACTTCCGACTTCTTGTATTAGGTATACAAATAAATAATAGATCATCTTAAATAAATAAAAAACCGCTGCGGAAAACAAGATTTTATAATATTATCAATCTGAATTATGAGCATGGGTGCGGGCGACAACCCCCATGACATTCATGTATATTTTAAGTTGCGCCGTAATATATTCAATAATATTTAATAATATTCAAAAAAGAATTCGACTCTACAGCAGTGGCAAATTTATAAAATCCCACAGGATCAAATTAGAAACCTATAGGGCACACTGAACGCTATGCAGTCAAAGCATCTTCCACTACAAAGTATGTTAAAAGGGCCCAGACCTTAGAATATTATTTCAGATTTAAAACTGATGAAACCTAGTAGTACGTAAAAGGCTTTATAAATTGATTTTATTCGTAGGTAAGAGAATTTATTACAATTATCTCTATCAATTGTTGTTTAGACATTTTTATAAATATTCGAAAAAAATGAATAAAATAATTCCATTAAGAAAAAACTTGCACATTTTTAATATATTCTGTAATTATAATTTCAAATCCTTGGCCTTCTTGATTCCTTTTTAGTGTATTTCCGTGATAAAAACTCCCACAATTTCTCAAAAACATGTACTTTCGAGTTTAATTCCTGTGGCTTGACGATGTTTTTCGTAATCCAGTTTTGACACTGAGAAGCGTTCATGTGTCTACACAAATTACAAAGGAATTATCTCGGATAAAATAACTATTTAAATCCACAAGACATTAAGAGGACTTGTTTCAGCTTTCAGGTATGTAAAAAAGATTGAAATTTAGAAAAATGTAATAACTCTGCAAATAGGAAATTCCGCCAGCCCAAGTAAATAAGATGCATATCTATTGTTCTCAAATTAATCATTCTTTTCCAGAATGACAATAAGTGTCTTGTGCGTTTTAGCGACCTCATATCCTAGAATTTATTATTATTAACTCACTCTGACCTACGTACATGTATATGTTTCAACAGTATGATTCATTGCGAACATAGTATTGGAATGACAAAATTAATGGAATTCACGCAGATCGCTGAATTCAGCGAATGCATGGAATTAAAGGAATATGAGAAATTTACGCAATTCATGAAATTAATTATTTTACAAAATTCCCGGAATTAATAGAATTCTCAGAATATAAGGAATTCACTGTATTCAAGGCATTTACGGAATTGAAGGAATACATGAAAAACCCGAAATTGATAGAATTCATGTAATACACGAAATTGATGAAGTTCGCAAAATTTAACGAATTCAAGGAATTCACTGAATCAGAGAATTTATCGAAATTCAAGGAATTCATCGTGTAGATTCAATGTTGTCTCGATAACTTACAAGTCGCGCGTTCGCTAAACGAATCACGCCAGAACACGAAAAATGAACTACCGTGACTCTTATAACCCCTATAAGTCAAGATGAAGGTCATTTAAGGGTCAACTTTGTTGATTTGAGAGATATCATCTTTTGGAGCTCAGATTCTGTAAGAGCGGAGAATTTCACATCGGGATATTTTTTACCCAAGGGTCCCTGTGACCTCTAGAGATCACATGAAAGTCAAAAACAATCTTTAGAACTACTGAACTTAATAGCTTGTCATGGTTTGCTCATAGCGAGGTAACGATCCTTACAAACTACGTTTTCGTGTATGCTGATCACGAATGCATAGTCCTTATTACCCCTATACGTCAGCATCATGTTTATTTAAAGGTCAACTTCGTTAATTTGAAAGATAGAATTTTTGACCTTAGATTCTAAAAAAGCGGGAAATTCTAGGTTCGGATATATTGATCAATAAATATTGAAGAAATCTTGATCTTGGACCAATGGGCCCCAGATACCTCTAGAGGTCATTTGAAGGTCAAAAACATTCTTTAGAATATGAAGGTGAAAACGATCATTCAAAATTCCCAGAAAGGTATCTCGTTATGGTATTTGTATACAGAATAAATTAAATTCGCATTTAGACTCACATCCAGTCGCAGAAACTGCTGCAAGTCTGGTACAATTCTCCTGCAATCACGCGTGGAGTAAGTTATGACACCGATACATGGGCATTTTTTTACTTTCACCCACACCTGTAAGTAACTTTGACAGCTCTTACAATTCGGAAAAACCGTCTTTATAAAGTCGAACTTATCCGACTCGTCTGCTTTACTATCCGTCAGCTAAGTTCACTGCAGAAATGGAAGCTTGTGGCTTGCAATTTTAAAGACGGTCATAAAGAAATTTGTGCGGACAAAAGACAGTTTACTCCCTACAAATTTAGCTGAAATAAGATTTACCTTTAATTTTTTCTGTGAAGTCTCTAGGTGAAGGCGTGAATCTGCCATGACATGCACAAGAAAAAGTAGCTGTACGATGCAGGGATTCGAAACCGCAGCATCAGCGATTGGTCAGAGTGAGAAAGCCGAGCCGCAATCGTCGTGAACATGCGACCTCAGCTATACATTGGAGGGTAACTTAGCCTCTGTAGAGTCTACACCTATAAAAATAGAAATGACGTCGCTCAATACGCGTGTTGACAATTTTTGTATTTTTTTGTGGGAAATACGTCATCAGTATTGAAAGAAAATTATTTACAGATTTATTGAAAAAAGCAGAAATTTCTTCAGTCTAGATACTAGTGGAATGGTCAATTTTTGGACTCCAAAAACTGTATGCGTAAAATGTAGATTGCAACTTTACTAACACAAAAAAAAACAAGATTTTCCTCTCCAATGATTTGGCGAAATTCGACAGATCATAACACGGATTGCTATTTCTGCTCAAATAATACATTTAGTTACAACCGTGAAAACATCTCTTATATCTTATGCATATGTTCAGTCTGTGATTCTTCCTGTCCTCATCACCATTGACCATGATATGAGAGAAATTGAGATGTCGACTAATGGATATTCTTCTATTATAGATCCGGAAAATATTGAAATGCAAGTTGTAGATTGAAGAGACGAACATAATAATCACGGTTTTATAGATAAATCAGAAGAAATGGATGTTCAACATACGAATTCTAATGCGATTACTTAAGATCAACTGAGTAACTTGTTTCGAGACACAGGACTATCGAAAGAACTTTCCGAGCTAGTAGCCTCTAAATTAAAGGAAAAAGGGGTTCTAGCTCCTAAAATACATATATCCTTCTACCGAAATCGGGATTGCTCGTTTAGAAATTTTTTTCGAATGAATTGAGTTTGATATATTATACCAAGGTTGAAAGTCTGATAAATTAATGTAAGTGCGTTAAGTATGAATTTAGTCGGTAGCGACAGTTTATATATGCCTCGAAAAGCAGTTAAAAAGCTGTTTTTCTCTATAATGGTAAAATATACGTTTCTATACCAGTCGGTCATTCTGTCGTGTTAAAAGTAGAATATTATCATCTCCTTTTACTGCTCCAGAAATTGAATTATGATTTTACGGCTGGCAGTTGAATGGGACAGTCGATACAGAAAGCAACATTATGTGAAAAATACTGGCCACCTAGACAAAATTCAACATCAGGTACTATAAATATTATATAGGAAAGTCTTATCCCTGTACGTAAAGTCATCCTTCCATCTCTACATTAGCGAGGAACAGGGTGAAATATATCACTAAGACTTCAAAGATGTCGAAAGAAGATACCAAGGTTATTGAGACATAAGTAGGTTGGCGGACTATTGCTGGTTTGCCAAGATGGATACCACTACTTCCCATTAAAGAAAATATCTTAAAATTTAAATTTTCTCGCTCTTTCATAATCTGTGCTCAAATAGATGATATCTCTCAAATTAACAAAGTTGACCTTCAAATGACCTTGATCCAGACGTATAGGGGCCATAGTGGATACGTCTTCGTAATCACCGCAACCGAAAACGTATTTTATAAGGATCATTACCTCGATATGAGCAAGCCATGACAATCTACTGGGATCCGAAGTTCTAAAGAATGTTTTTGACCTTCATGTAACCTCTACAGATAACTGACATCCGTGAGTAAAAACATATCCTAACTTCAAATTTCCCGCATTTTCAGAATAATTTATTTTGCGTTCCTGTGTTATCTATGAAGGAACTTCTCGACAATAAGAACATCGTTATCTCACATGAATTTGGTATAACGGCTCCTTATGTATATATTTGTACTCTGATAATACAATGGAATATTTCTGCGATACAGTTGTTAACTAAATTATTCACTGTAGCATTAATCAGTGTTTTATTCACTTTGGAAAAATGAGGATGGTATATATTTTCATTCTCACTTCGTTGGTCATCTTCAACTCTATTGGTGAATATAATAATATAATATATCTATAATACTTATTATATATGCATGCGTGAACACGGCTACTTCTTAGGCCTGTAAAACGAACTTCAAGTCTCCGTTTCCAGGTTCTAATCGCAGATTAGCTGTTTTTGTATTTGCACTATAAAAACCAGAGATTTATTTTTTTACGGTGTAATTTCTTTCGCGTACTATTTTTCAATAGGACAACCTCATTCTACTATTTTAAATGCAAAACAAACAATTCTGGATAAGCACCAGTGGTCTCATTTTAGTAGCAGTTGAGCCCACGTCAAAAATTATGACGTCATAGATATACGTGGCCATTTAACAGTACCTACGAAATTGAAAATTAACACTCAAAGTCGAATTCCTAAGACTCGCACTAATAAAATTCACTCGCTAATAATGTCCCTCTTCTTCTCCTTGGTACCTAATACACTATTGGGCTTACCATACTCCCACATGAAAAAAATTCCACTGAAAGCGTTTAACGGACCCCTATATGGAAATTCTATAAACAATTTTACAAACTAATTTATAACTAAGTTTTACTTTCCGTGATGGGCAATGCTCTCGAAAATCACGCTCCGGACGTAATACCCTTGCACCAGTTATGCGGCCATTTGCTTTGAAAAAATTATGCTACCCACGTCAAGACTTTACACCAAGTGTGAGTTCCTCGATGACACATGATTAAGATAATACACAAAGTGCAAAAAATTCATATACTTTAAAGAATTCTGGTTTTTTGCAGTATTTTTGGTTTCATGTGAAGGAAATGTGTTTTTTTTCTATCATCTGGAACAATTATTCAACCTTGCTAATGACCTTACTGTGCTGTTAAAACCAGAATTTCCCGAAGAAGATGTGAGTTTCAACCTGAAGCATTTTTTCAATCTCACGTCTTCGTGGCTTTCAAAGATTCAGCGCAGATTGGCAGTTCACGGTTAGGTGCTTTGGTTCAATCTGGTACCATCTAGGAGCCCATCTTAAGGAATTTAATGTAGTGCAAAAGACAGGCTTTCATAAGGAAAACTTGTTTTTTTTTTACTTCCGGAGAGAGCAGCTGTTTACTGGAAGTCAGACTTAGTTCAAAATTAGTTTGTAGACATTTCTTTTGGATTTGCTCATTCATTTTCAATGTGTAATCACAAGATGGATTATCTACATAGAATTTCCGCAGAACACTTTCCACGGAATTTTTCCGAGGGTAAAATTATTAAATTTTTTTCTAAGCTAAGTTAATTTTTAATAACAAATATTGAATTTTTAATCAATTAGTTAAATTTTGAACCTTGGAGCTCTATACACTTGGTCAATCGCTTTTCAAGTTTTTTTAATCCTTCAGAAAAGTGCGTTTTCGGAAGTTCCTCAAAATAAGCACTTACAGAGGC
>NC_046657.1:69875487-69905947 GCF_010883055.1 Belonocnema kinseyi
ATTCCACGTGCATCGCAAAAAACTGTAGCCATAACCTTACCAGCTGACTTTACGGTCTTTGCCTTCTTTGGAGCTGGTTCGCCTGTGGAAATCCACTGTTTGATTGTTCCTTCGTCTCAGGAGTGTAATGGTGTATCCATGTTTCATCCGCAGTCACAAATCGACGAAAAGATTCCTCACGATTCCGACTTATGCGCGCCAAAAGAGCCTCAGAGGCGACCACTCTATTGCGTTTATTCTCAGCTGAGAGCAAACGCGGCACCCATCTTGCCGATAGCTTTTTCATGCCTAATTTTTCATGTAGAATTGAAACAACAATGGTTTATAACTATAAGCAATGGTTTATAACTGGGTAAATGAATTTAAGCGTGGTCGTACTCGTATAAACAAGCATATATATATTAGATTTCGAATAAAGGGAGCATGATTTGCGCTAATTGCATGGATAATTTATGGCAATATACCCTAACTTGCCAAAAGTAGTTTCAAAACTTTCTTCAAATTTTTTAAAATTTACGGAAATTCTTGGTTAATTATGGTAATTTTACATGAAAATATGGTAACTTACGTTAATTACACAAGAAAATTAATTTTTGGCGTTGTAATGAATTAACGGAAATTTTTTGGTAATTCATGGTATTATTTTATTTTTAATGATAAACACACTTACCTCCCGAAAATACAGACACAACAAAATTCATAACCTTTTGAAAAATTAGGATATTTAAATTTTTCACATCGCATAGTAAAGTCCAGGAAATATATTTTTACGAAATAAATCACGAACTAGATGTGTACAAAAGAATTTCTTAAATATTTGGTGTCAATTAGCGCCTTTTTGCAAAAGAGGAAATTCGATTATAATGCGATAAACGATAAGTGGAGATTAAAAAAAAAATTTTTTGCTCTATGATGACATATATTACGTTTCCCAAAAAGCTGCCCCTAAGTCTTACACAACTACCCCCTGTGATCAAAAACGTTTTTAAAATGGGAAAAATACCTTCAACAATGTGAACATGTTTTAGGGTTTCAAATTAATCACAGGATAATTGAAAATTTCGCCCTCTTTAGAATTTCCCCAAAACTACCCTTCCACATGAACGTATGCATTTGAGCCTCTTATGACCTATATTACTTTAAAATTCAGTACATAGAATTCCGACAATCACGCCAAACAGAGTTGGTATCTCATATTTGGGTACTCTATTCTAATACGTTACCCAAAAACTACCCCTAACTCATACATACCCTCCCCTCGTCATCAAAAATGTTTTAAAAGTTGTAAAACCACCTTCAACAATGCATAAATGATTTTGAACTCCAAATTGATTACATGGCACTTCAAAATTTCCCCCTCTTTATAATTTTCCCGAAAAACTACCTTTCCACGTGAACGTATACAGCGGAACATATATATGTATGAAAAAAGCATAAAAAACAATACAACTTAGACAACAGTGTTAGCTGATATTTTTTTGCTCTTTTTCTCTCTCGGATAATATATAATACGTTCGCCAAAAACTACCCCTAAGTCATACATACTCACCCCTCGTGATCAAAAACGTTTTAAAAGTTAAAAAACCACCTTGAACAATATAAAAATGATTTAGGACTGAAAATTAATAAAATAAAACTTTCAAATTTACCTTTCATTATAATATTTCCAAAACTACTCTTCCACGTGAAAGTATGCAACAAAACGTAGATATGTATGAAAAAGCATAAAAAATAATCAAACTTAGAAGAAACTATTAGTTGAAATTTTTTTTCTTTTTTTTCTCTCCAAAAATATATAATACGTTACCCAAAAACTACCCCTAAGTCATACATACCCTCCCCTTGTCAACAAAAACGTTGTAAAAGTTGGAAAACCACCTTGAAGAATGCAAACGTGATTTAGAACTCCAAATTGATTACATGGCACCTCACAATTTCCCCCTCTTTATAATTTTCCCGAAAAACTACCCTTCTACGTAAACGTATACAGCGGAACATATATATGTATGAAAAAAGCATGAAAGACAATACAACAACATTGGAATTGGCGGGTAGAAGTGGCGGGAATCGCAAGATTCGTTGTAGGCTAAAGTTTAGTATCTTCATAGTCTAAGGTTTAGTATCTTCATCACTTTCCACTATTATTGAACACATCACTGTTTGTAATAACAATGACCTCATTACCGATGCAGCAATTAAAATCTTCGTATCCTGTTCTTGCATTTTTTTAAACATTTGTGTAACGTAACCTCAACTATCTTTCACCAAACATAAACCCGACGCACACTCGAAACCGTTCATTCTACCATTCTCCTTCCACTTCACCCCAGTAAACTCCGCCCACTTCTCTACTTCCCCCACAATTTCAGTGGGCTGGTCGCCTGGAACGTAACCCTTGAGAGTTATGATATTATATTTATTTCTGTACCTCGGTCTGGGGCGCTTATTCAGATATTGCAAAATAAATTACAAATATTATTTTTAATGATTACTATGATATTTGTTTCTTATTTTGCAATAAATATTATTTTCAGCTACTTTAAAAAATGCATGTCATTTAAATAAATTTATATGAATACAATTTATGATATGTATTGGTATTAGAACAAAAGTATTTTCATTGTCCTATTTTTATAATTTAAAAAAGTGCACATCGTTTTAAGAAAAATAAATGGTTATGAAATATTTTATTAAAACGTGCATCGTTTGTCAATGCATTTAATTAATTTTTTTATTTGATTTTGTTTTTAGCGAATCAAACTAAAAATATGCATACCAGCCTAAGGTGGTTCTAAGCAAAGTTGTTGATATAATTTCAATGCAAATTCTTTCAAGTTGAATTTTAATATAGCTTGTGCCTCTTTTCCAAAAAGTTATTTATGTTTAACATATTTTTACAGCGAGAGTTTATAACAAATTTGTAAATATTTTTTTCGCCAAACAAATTTTGTATTTCATTTTTTGTGTTTCTTTTTTCGTTTTTCAAAAAATTTAATCTTTTAATGGTTAATCTCTTGTTACGATTAAAAGAAAATATACTTGTCCTATATAACAATTGTTAATAACAAATTTTTAGATACCTTTTTAAACGAACAAGTCTTCACTTAATTTTTTTGTATCTTGCAGTTTGAACGGAAAATTAAATTTCTTATTTTCCATTTTATTTGTGCAATCAAAAGCAACATTTTCTATTTTCCATAAAACTGCCGTAAGTAATAATGATAATCTTGTAGGGTATGTAAAATGAAAAATTTTTCTTCCTCTTCCTGTTTTTCATATTTGCTTTTTGGTGACTGAAAATGCTATAACTCAAACAATTTTTTTAAATCAAAATATGTCATTAACATACATTAGCAATGTTGTTTTCACGAACACAACAAAAACTATGCATCAATTAAAAAAATGATTAATAACAAATGTGTAGATATTTTTTGGATGAACAGCTATTCTGTCATTTTTTTAGCTTGCGCTGCTTGTCCAAAATTCACTTTTTTTATTCTTAATGCCTTTCTTTAACGAATAAAACCAAAGCTGCATCCTATCAAAAACTGATTCCTGACTAATTTTTTTTATGTGCATAATTTTGGTGCATTTATCTTTTGTCGTACCTTAGATCGTTTGAACGCAAGATGCAATTTTTTGTTATTTTGTGTTCCCTCATAATGTGAATTTTCGATTTTCCAGAAAAATTCGAAAAGCTGTTACGGCAATCTTCTGGGATGTACAAAATTTTTGTTATGCTCTGATTTTTTTTATATCGTGCACGGTTTGGTTTAAAATGTTCATTTTCAGTTATTCTTCGGAATTTTGTAATTTTTATAACTCTAGTAATTTTTTTATCAAAATAAGTCGTTAGGTTACATTTTTGTCTTTTTGAGTACTCCTAACATCCATACATAGAATATTTATAAACAAAAAAAGTTGTCTCAACAGTGTTCAAAATTCGCTCACTTTTTGAATTTCTATCCAAAATGGCTGACTAGTAAACAGAAAATTCAATTGAGACACTAAAATAGTATAACAAAAGCCAATTGAATCTGTCAATTCTTTCGAAAGTTATTGTGTAAACAAACTAAAAATCGACAGGCGTCTCAAAACATGGGCAATTGACAATAACGGGAGAAGGGGAAGGTTCACATATTAGACAAATTTAATACCCTCTCTGATGCGAATGCAGGAAGAAGATGAATACTCTATTTCTTCTTGCAGAAAGCAGTTCCCAGTCTGACGGCGATCCGCATAGTGAACGTGACCCTGGCCTTTCTTCTTCTGTCAGACAAAATGAGCCTGATCATACTTCTACAGAGGAACCTCCTTTTCGTACCAGGTGCAGATCTCCTGCTAGCAGGTCTCCGGCTAGCAGGTCCCTGGCTAGCAGGCCTCCTTCTACTAAAATACTTGGATATTCACTTGAAAAACTTGGATATATACGGCTCATTCCCCGGACAAACCAGAGCCTTAGAATCGAACTTCGAAATTACATTTTTCCACCTGAAATGAAAATTAGTTGGAGAGCAAATGGAAACAACATAACTCCCGTGAAACCTGAAGAACATATTGTATTATCAACATCCGATGGTGACGTTTATGCAATATTAACGAATAAAGGGATTTTGTTTGGAATATTTAGTGCACAAAGAGGTTATCCTAGAATAAAAATAAACATGATAAGGCGCACAGTTGATTACTTGACCCCAGATGAAATTAGAGATATTCCAGTGGGTAGAAATCGACCAATCTTCCCAAAAAATTTTATTCAAGCTTTGTCAAATTTTAATTCGCTACAATTCAAGTATAATTACAATGGCGAACGTACTCCTGGTTCTTCTTCTTTTGTAAGTGAACATTTATCTGACCAGTCTTCTCCTCAGGAGTCTTTTCCTAATGCCAGGTCCAGCTCTCCTCCCGGCAGGCCTCCTTCTCCTGAAGTACTTGGATTCCAAAGAAACATCTGAACCGGAAATTTGAATTTCAATGATACGTTTTTCCTGCTTCTAGAGGAATTCTCTTATTGTTAGGGCCTATTAAATATATGCCCGTGCCAAACCGAGAACATATTGTAGTATCAACATCCAATGGTGACGTTTTTGCAATACCATAGTATACTGGGATTCTTCGTGGAACATATCAGTTAAATAGGGAAAGGAAATGGAGTTATCCGAGAATTAAAATAAACATGATTCGCGGTGAAGTTGACTATATGATTCAATTTGAAATGAACGAATGTCATGTAGGTAAAACTTACCCAATCTTTCCACGCTGGTTCAAAGAAATTGTTACAAATGAAGATGCTCTACAGTATGTGTTTCATTAATGCAATGAAAAAAAATAAAATATAGTATTCTTTGTGATCTATTGTTGAAAAATAGTTAAAATAAAAGATTTAAATGCCAAATTATTACAGTTAGAGGGTTTGTCCGGAAAGTAATAGGACTGAGTCGATTTAAAAAAATGTATTGAGCCATTCGTTACAATTCTTTAAAAACTTTCAAAATAAGCTCCTTCTGCGTCGATGCAGCGCTGCCATCGCGATTTCCAAGCATTGAAGGCGCCATGGAAGTCATTCTCCGGAATAGCCCTGAGAGCCGCGGTACATGCTGCTTGGATCCCCTCTGTCGTCTCAAAATGCTTGACTTTCATCGGCCTTTTCAGGGAAGGAAACAAAAAAAGTCTGGGGAGGGCCACATCTGGGCTGTAGGGCGGCTGCGGAAGCGTTGGTATGCCGGCCTTGTTCAGGTAGCTGTTCACAAGAAAGGCTGTGTGAGCCGGGGCGTTGTCGTGGTGCAACTTCCAGTCGGCTGCGATGTCATGAACCACAGATTTTGTTAATTTAACATCTGGACAATTAAACGAGTACTCAGTCGACGGTCTGAGTTTAAAACTTTGCGCACGCGTGTCACATTGTCGGTGTTTGTCGAAGGTCTTCCTGCACGGTCTTCATCGGCGACCTCCTCCCGGTCCTCCTAAAAGGCCTGGTGCCACCGAAACACACCACTTCTTGCTAAAGCAACATCTGGGTAAGCCTGCTTGATCATATCAAACGTCTCTGTCGCAGATTTACCGAGTTTTACACAGAATTTAATCGCGTACCTCTGCTCTAACGAACGCTGCATTTTCGGCTTGCACCACTCACAGAAACACGTCGCGTGAAAATTCCTGTCCTGACTCTCCAAGTGCTCGGAGACAACTGACCAGCCGCTCGTTCGTTAGCTAGGAACGCCCTCTACCAAATCCAGTCGGTGCGCGCACGCTCCGAAGTACAGTCGCGTCGGAAGAAAATCAGTCCTATTACTTTCCGGACAAACCCTGTATCCAGGTTTCTTCTCTTTTATTTTTTGCTAATCCTGATAACGTGTTTTAATTTTTTCTCTTTAGATATTTAAAAGGCAAAGTTACAAGATTTGGAGATTTCTGAATTAATTTTTTCAAAACACCATTCTACCCAGACCGCCAACAGATTTTTGATGATTTTTGCAGCTTCAGCATATAAATATAAGGATTTAAGTGCAATTAAGAAAAAAAATTCTAAGCAACAAGGAAAAATCAAATCAAAATTTTAAATTCAATTTTGTGCCAAAAAAAAAAATTCCTAATTGTTTATAGATTCTGTTTTTGTTTGTTTGAAGGAATCTTTTCGAATTAGCAACTGATATGTGGAGGGGATTTTTGAATTGTTATAGTGTAAGGTTGTATTTTAAGCAAACAATTAACGAATTTAAATTCATTTCTCGTTCGTCTATCAATTGGTAAATAACTTTCCTACTGCTATAATCCTTTGAATTCAATGCGAACGGATGTCTCTAAACGAAAAATCACTGATAGGTGATATTATTTGTAATTTAAAATTATAATATCAATATTCTTTATAATATTATAACATCATAATTCAAATATTTTAAAAGTTTTCTAACATTCTAAACAAATTTTCCCTATCAGTCTTAGGGATCGCAGTTTTTAGACCAGTTTCACCGATTCTCCACGTCCCTTTTTACTGCGCAGCTGCTAAATCCCCGTGCATGGTCAATATAATTAAATGATAATTTAATTATTCAATGATAATTAAATAAATTAAAAATTTAATATTTTATCATTAAACTGAATATGTTTTGTTAATTTAAAACAATGGTTTAAAAGAAATCGGCAGTATGGCTCTATGCGCATGCAAATTAGTTTTGGAAATTAAAACCCTAATTCACGTAAAATTTATATTGTTAAAAAAAATACTATTTTTATTTTCATTCACAAAATTAATATTTTGTCATTAAGATATATATATTTTTCAATTCGAAAACATGATGATAATTGATTTTATGATTTAGATAAACAGCTTTTGTTAAGTAAAAAATTATATCCAAATGTGCCTTTAGTTACAAATCAATTTTTCCCATGTTATTAAAAAAAAAGTTTCTTTCTATGAAATTAGTTTAATGGCTTGGCGCTCGTTTGGGAGGAACCTTGAAAACTGACGTCACTACGTGAAATTGATTCTGACGCACCGAGACGCGATTTTTCGGAGGAACCGGAACCGATTTGACAGTCCCCAATCAATCCCTGTCCCTTCTAAACAGTTGCGGTAAGTAGGTTAAATCCAGAGCGGACAAGAAAGACCTTCCTTTACTGACGACGTAAACCAAACTTGCAGTAGAATAAAATTTTTGGTGTGCTTTTAGCTTGTTGTTTTATAATAATATGTGTAAATACTAATAGAATAGTCATACCTGAGTGAAAATAATTTGGTTTAACCATACGAAGAAATGTTTCTTTCTCAATAAAATTTGTGAATATTAATGTGTAACATAATATTTATTGCCTTTTTTACAAATTTTCCGTTTTTTAAATTACGTTATTTAAATTTTTTTGAAAGTTACAATTTTTCAGTAAATCACTGCATCCCTTTACAGGTGGAACGTGCCGAAAAAACGTTTACAGGCGAAGGGTTAGATAATGAATTCATCATGTTTTTAGGGACTTTAAAGGATGTGCTCAGATTTTATCCGATTTCACGAATAATGTGGATTAGATGATTCATTATATGATAAAAAAAAACCTGACTAAAGAAAGGAGAACTTTTTTAAGGGGCACGTTTTTTAAATCTTTTCTATGTTGAGAACCTCAAATAATGCTTGTTAATGAATGGTAAATAGATTTTAATTTTATATTTGTCACGAGCACACTTTTATTGTTATAGGTACGCAAATATTGCAAGCCACCGCATCAGTTTAATAAGCAGATAAGAATAATGTGAGTCACACGATCAATTTCTATTGCTTTAAATTTGATATTAGATGTGCTGTTTATTTCGGATCGAATTTCAAGATATATTTTCAAGAAAAATTTTAAACTTCAAAAACTAAGGTTTTTAGCTCGGGGCTGCGCAATCCTAAAAATTAAGTACATTATTTTTCCATAACATAAAAATTAAAAAATTATTTTTGTTTTCGACTGGTTAAATGAATAAATATTCAAATAATGGCTAAGACTAGCAAGAGCATTTCGTTTTTGACATTGTTAGATGATAATGCAGTTCAACACAGATATTTGTAATTTGCAAATCGTTTTCCTTAAAAAAAATATCGTTGAAACTAGAAAAACAGGATATTTTTTTTAATATCGTTGTACATGCAGTATTATTTACGCATGACGTCTGTAGAAATAAGCTCTAATCCATAAGCTCCAAAGTGTATGGATATTTCAAATCGATGTAATTTTTTGCAACATAAACTTGTGATCAAATTAGAAATTAATATTTAACATTGCAAATAAATTTTATTTTCAAAATTACAGAAAAAATCCTGGATTATTTTTAAATGTTTAATTACAATTTTAAAAAATTTTAATATGAGAAAATGAGACTGCGATGTATAATACATAAATTTTGGATAATAGCTGTATAATTTAAATCGTGCTTCTTCTATTAAAAATTTAAACAAAAAAATTCGTCAAAAGCAAAGTTATGTCAGGTGCGGTCGGCTAGCACATTCAGAAAGAAATGTTAATATTTTTATTATGCTATAATTTTGGGCTTTTGTTGGACTTTTTTGGAATGATGCTGACTTTTGGGCTCTTTTTGTTTTCTCAGAAAACCGAACTTAGTGCGGAGTTGCTAGCCGCCTGCACCGCCACGACAGAAAAGTTAAAAAATAAAAAAAAAGCGATCACGCCTGAATTCTGGGCTTTTTTGGGCCCCTCAAAATGCAGAAATAATTTTGAAAAAACAATCCCTATCCTTTAACAACTACCCTTAAAATTAAATATGCAATTAAAAAAAATTTAGTTATATAAGAATTTTGGGCTTTTTGGGATCTTCTGTGGCACTAATCCCGATTTTCGGGCTCTCTTGTTTTTCTTAAAAAACCGGACTTTTTGGTGGAGGTGCTGGTGGCTAGCACCTACACTACATAAAACTTGAAAAATTGAAAAACTTAACAGCACCAGAATTTTAGGCTTTTTTGGGCTCTTCAAAAATTCAAAAATTATTTTTTTTCAAACAAACCCTATCTTTAAACAACTACCCTTGAAATTAAATATGCAGTTAAACTGAAATTGCGCATATCAGAATTTTTAGGTTTTTTGGGCTCTCAAAAACTGCAAAAGTTAATTTTTTGCTAAAAGCCCCTGTGTTCTAAAAACTATCCTTATTATAACTTACGCACTTAGGCTAAATGTCAGAATTTCGAATATTGTGCTAACTTTGGCTTTCCTGACTGAAAATATAGATATCAAACAAAACTGAAAAGAATATAAGTCAAAAGTAATTGGTTTTGCGGGATTCGCAAAACACTGCCGAAAAATCTCCAAATGAAGAGAAATCAAACTGTTCAACTTTGAAAAACTCTAAACTACACCCACTGCCCCATAGCAATGTTAAAAAAGTTGAATAAAAAACCACCCTTGACTCATTTAAGCAACCCCGGCTGAGCTGTCTTCAACTAAAAAATCCATAAAGATTTTAATGAGAATAATCACCACAAAGACTTTCCCAAAAATCTTTCTCATATCCTGATCTCCACAGTAACATTCAACAACAATTGATAACCCCCCTTATCACACTTAGAAATCCAAGTCTCACCCTCCATCAACAAAAACCTCTCAAAACAATTTGAAATTAAACATAACTAAACCAAACAACTTCCAAACACAAGTGTGTAGTTATTTCAAATTTAAATTTTGTAGGAAATTTCGTCAAAGGTAGCCGAAACTTAGTCCGTTAAAAGTGACAGGGGCATTAATTAATGTTTGTGTAATATTACTGTGTGAGTGGATATAATAACTAGAGTGCTGAAAAGTTGTACGGGGTGACCCTTTTAATTAAAAATGTTACTGGCTGGTTTAGAGAAAAAACAGCTGAGAGTAGATACAGCGATTTCAGTTATGGATAACGGAGACTTGATACTTTAAGCTTAATAGGGGTAGTTTCTAAGGTTTGTAGAATTTTTATTTTTAAATTGTCTTTGCGATTTTATTTGAAGGCAACTGTAACTTGGTTCGTGAAATGTGATAGGTGTAGTTTCTAGGGCTTGAGTAATATTACGGTGGGAATAGGTATATTAACTAGAGTCTTGAAAATGGTATATAATAATTATTTTTTATTTGAAATACTTTTTACCGTTATAAGTAATGGAAGGTGAAACTTTCAATAGGTGATTATTTCATAGGTGACTTAGAATATTACTGTGGAAATATATTTATTAACTAGACTGTTCAAAAGTTGTTTGGGTAGTTATTTTTATTTTGAGATTCTAATGTTACCGTGAAGATAAGGATATGAAAAAGCTTTTTGGGAATGTATTATATTTTTAGCCAGGGGTAGCCTTTAATGTTGTGGTTTTTTTTCTGACAATGGAATTTTCTATTTTTAGTGAACTCAAATCAAGCTCAGACCTACGGTATCTTTTTTCGCACTTATTTCATATATTTTTCTTTGGGATTTTTCTTAAGTGTTAGGTTTCATTTTTTAAAATAATTTGTGAGTTTTGGTGGGAGCCCCAAAAAACACAATATTCGGAAATTCTCACATTTAGGGTGGGAGCGTAAATTACTTTAAGGGTAACTTTTAGGAGAGAGGGGTTGGTTATTTAAAGTTATTTTTTGCAGTTTTTGAGAACCCAAAAATGCGAAAAATTTTACCGCTGTTGCTTTTTTATTCTGCTAATTTTCTGTAGTGAAGGTGCTGGCGGCGAGCAACTCGACTATAAATTCGATTTTTTGCGAAAACTAAAAGAGCCCAAAAATCAGCTATGGTGTCCAAAAAAGCTTTAAAAAAGCCCAGAATTATGGCAAACAGAAAATATTCAAATTCCTTTGTGGAGGTGCTTGCGGAATGCAAATAGTTATATTATATTACAATAATTTTGTTTGTAATTTGTAAAATCTATAATTTGTTTATTTTGATTTTTTACTTCTGTAATGGTTTTATTACGTTCAGCTATCTTCAACTTCAACAAGTCTATAGGATACTGGCCATGTAGGTTTTCTATAATATTTGGTTATAATTGTATTATTTTGTATTGCGAGTGTTATATCTAGAAAATTGATTTTGTCTAAATTGCAAAAAATTCATTTTGCAATATTTTCTATTACAATATTATCGGCTGCAGCAAAATTTGTATAACCGATTGGGAGTCCAAAATTTTGTTTATAAAAACAAGTTTAATCTCATTATCAAAAATGTCAGCACTTAAAATATCGAAGCAAACAATGCTACGAATGTGCAACATACAATTTGCAATCAGAATGCAAGCATTGCTCCCGCTTGTTTTACAAAGCTTGGCATGTAAAGCTAACCTTGTGGAGATTCCTGGCGTTTAGTTCAAAGAGATTTATGGGCAAGCCGGAGATCTATTCCCCAAAATATATCCTAAGTTGAGGATCCGAGCTGGAACTTGACTTCAATCCTCATAAGGAACTCCCATATTGGCTGTTATTCTTGATATTTTCTGGAAAAATAGTTTGATTAAGAGTGTTTCCTTAAAATAAAGCGCCATGACCACGAGATCGAGTAGCGTGGAATAAAAACTGCGTCGTTAGCTTGATATTCGAATGCGCTAATCCATGGTGATTATTTGCGACGTATAAGAGTTTAGCCACAATTGGTTTAATCTATTTGAAAAGAAAAAGGGATTTTAGATACTGGAACTCGTATATCCTTCTACCGAAATCGAGGTTGCTCATTTAGAAAATTTTCTTTCAAATGGACTGAATTTGGTACATTGTAACGATGTTGAGATTCTAATTAATGAATTTAAGTGCGTTAAGTATGAAGCTAGTGACCGGCGTCTATTTATAGATTCCTCGACAAGAAGTTTAAAAGATATTTTGCTCCATAATAGTAACATATATACTCCTATACCAGTCGGTCCTTCTGTCGTGTTAAAAAAAGAATATCGTAATCTTCATTTACTCCTCCAGAAATTGAATTATGATTTCCACGGCTGGCAGTTGATCGTATATTTAAATATGACGACTATATTATCAGTTCAACAAAGTGGATTCACAAAAAATTCACGTGTTATTCGTAAATGGGATAGTCGAGGCGAAAGCAACATTATATGAAAAAAGATGAGAATAATGCCGCTGAAACAATATTTAGTACCAGTTTCTATAAAAATTATACAGAAAATTCTCATTCATGTACATAAAGTCATCCTTTCACCTCGCCATATTGAGCTTGGTTTGGTTAAACAATTTATCAAAGCAATGAAGAACTTATCAAAAGGAAGTGATGCCTTTATGCACATCATTGAGAAGTTTCCAAAGATTTCTAAAGCTAATAATAGTGAAGGAGTCTTTGATGGCCTACCGACAAGGAAACTGTTGCAGTATAATGAATTTAAAAGAAGAATAGTAAACAAAGAGCGAGCGGCATGGCACATTATTAGAGAAGTTTAACACAAATTTCAAGGAAATACTGAAGATGCTTATTGCAAGAATATTGTAAATAGAATGTTAAGAAATTATAGAGAAATGGAATGTCTAATGAATTTGGAGATCCATTTTCTTCACTCCCATATTGATTAATTGCCGGAAAATTTGGTTGACTTCAGCAAGGAACAGGGTGAGATATCTTTCTAATTAACGAAGTTGATCTTCAAATGACCTTGATCCTGACTTGCAGCGGCCACTGGGGTCACGAATTCGTGATCAGCGCACTCGAAAACGTATAGTCCACATTGTTTGGTCGGAAAACTCTCGACAATGACAACGTCGCTTTCGCACACAGAGAAAAATGGAAGGTCTGTTTAAAAATATAAACGTGCAAACAGACCATATTGCAGGGTCGACTATAGGACAGCTCTTGAATATGGCTAAAACGACTATCTCTATAAGGTAAAAACAAGAGATCCAAATCGATAATCTCAGAAAGTCAACTCGATTTCCTCAGACCGTCATCTCGGTCATCTCAAGCTGGCTGAACCGATCATTGTGAAGGGTCGGTTTGGAAATCTCGGATGGTTGATTTGATTTTGTCAGACATTCGACTGGGTCGTATTTAATCGTCGATTCGATTATCTTAGATATTTCACGTAGTCATTTCGGATGGGCGATTTGATCATTTGTAAAGGTCGACTTGATTATTTCAATGTGTCAGTATAGATATGTAAGCAAGGAAAATTTGGTTATCGCAAAGGATCGATTCAGAAACCTGAGATGGCGAAAAGGACTATTGATGATAGTCCAATATATATTTTTGAATTATTTTTAAACAAACTTTTGATTCTCTACATCTGAACTGGAATGAGGTTCCACTATGTAAATAGTGGGAAGTCTTTTATCAATTGATTCAAAGCAGGCATTCCGATAATAAATAATAATCATTAATCAAAAAATTACTAATGCGTATAAAAATCGTTAAAAATGTAATTAATAAAAAAGAATTATTTATGAATTTAATGTTAACGCTTTTTCTGCGAATTAGTAGTTTTTTTCACTGATGATTGGTATAAATTGAAATCTATTCATAAAATGATAAAAGTCAGCGCACTATTCAATTAGTACAACTTTATACGAATTCAGATACAGAGTATAAAATATTCAACATCGTATTTAAATACCTTACATAAATTATAAATTAAAAGAGTATAAAATATAATTGTAATAAGAGAAAATTATAAATTAATAATTAATGATACTACGGGTACGATATAATCAACTTCAATCTAAAAAGCAATACAAATGCAGGATTAAGTTAAATACTGCAACTACAATTGTTAAAATTAAAAAAGTCTCTTGCCACCTGCTTTCCTACTTTTTGAGCCGCCCCATAAATATTCCCTAGAACAATATTAATAATAAATTAGCATAAAAATTATTAAATCATTTTTTTATTTAAATAAAATAAAAGTTTTGCAGGTAGAAATTCGAATGTTTTGGAAAAAAGTGGATTTTTAAGAAAAAAAATATCAATCTTCAACAAAAAAGATGGTTTTCCAAAAAAATTATTAATTTAACACAAGACTCTCAACACAAGACTCTCAACAATTTTTGACGAAGAGTATCAAATATTCTATTAAAAAACAGAAATTTGTAACTTATTGAATAAACAGGATACAGTTAGAACCAGACATGGATTAGTTAAATTTTTTGATTGAAAAAAGAATAATTTTAACAATAAAAATAGATTTGCAACAAATCTTTTAAATATTTAACAAACAAACAAAAAATAATCAGGCCAGGAGATTGATGTTCTACAAAAAAGACAAATTTTGAACAAAATACATAAAGTTTTAGAAATTTATTTAATTTTAAAGCACAAAGGCAAATTATTTTCAAAAAAATTTAATTTCTAACACAAAAAATATGATTGCTCAACTAAAAATTTTACTTTCCAAACCGAGAAGATTAATTTTCTACAAAATAGTAGAATTTTCACATTAAATATTAGTTAAAAATGAAACGCATAAATTGTCAATAAAAAATTTGAACTTTCAAGTAAAAAATATCAATTTTTTATCAAAAAATAGAATGTTATAATTGTCAGTTTGAAAGATTGATTTTCAGCCAAACATGAAACGAATTCTTATCAAAATAGTTACATTTTCAAACCAAGGAGATGAAGCTTCAAGAAAAAAAGGAGAATTTTTAACAAAGATTCTCAATCAAAAAGAACCATCAACAAACAAGGACCATTTCCTATCCAGAATACATTAACGTTTAACCAAATAGTTAACTTTTAAGTTTATAAGATCAATTTTGTACCAAAAAAGAAAAGTTTTTCCAACAAACTACATACACCTTTACCCACATAGTCAAATTTATATATTAAAAAATAAACTTTTAGGTCAAACTGAAACGCTTAAACTTTTACTTTTTCAAACTAATTTTTCATTGAAAAGCATTATTTTTAATAAAAAACGTATCTTCTACAAAAAGTTGAATTTTCTACATATAGTTGTTTTTCAAAAAAAAATTTTAATTTTTAAACAAATATTGAATAGGTATATTTTTATTTGGAAAATATAGAAGCACGAGTACGACCCTATTCCTGCCATGTGTCCTTTAATGAATTTCAGGAGTGAATGTCAGAACTGAAAAATAAAGATTTAGTTTTAAATGAATAAATACAATTCAAGTTGATTCTAAATCGATTAATTCTAAAATTTACAGTGATTACTGAAATAATTATAATCTACTTCAAACTAACATTAACCTCAAAAAGATTAGAATTAAATGTCTTAAATGTCATATAACATATGGAAAATATTAACATCACAATTACGTGTTTTAAACAGGTACTTACAGAATAAGATATTTTCCATTAATCCTCAATAAATGCACTTACTTTACACGGAAATCTTAGGTAAAAACATTTTTTTTAATAGAAAGCACCAAGCGTTCTACGAATTCTATATTCTAGCAAACTAGCAATACCCTTTAAAATTTCACGCGCATGATTGACGCTCAAAAATCAAGCAATTGACCGTAAGCAATGGCTTATCTGCTCCTTCGTGGATGGTCGAAATGAGTGAAAACAATATGTGCGTATTCACCATGCCGAAAAGGATACCTTAGTTATCCCTGATGGTGAGCCTGATTTTCTTATAAAAGTCAGACTGGCGATAAAATAAGAGTCTTTTTAACCATGTCGAAAAAAATTTGGAAGGACCGTTCGACCACTTAGAAAGACTTTCTGGCTCTCTAAATTTTGACCATACAACTTTAACTATTCATTTTTCTCCGTGCAGTCATATGCGAGATAACGTCCTTTAATTCACATATGTGTACTCTGATGATGCAATGGAATATTTCTTAGATACAATGTTAACTACATTATTCACTGAAGCTTTAATCAGTTATTTCTCCACTTTGGAAAAATGAGGATGTTCCAAACTTTCGTTCTGGCTTTATTGGTCATCTTCAACTCTATTGGTGAATATAATAATGTAATATATCTAGAATACTTATTATAAAAACATGCACGAATGCAGCTACTTCTCAAGCCTGTGAAACGAACCTTAAGTCCCCTTTTCCACCTTTTAAAAGCAACACTTGAGTTCGATTCGTACGACTCGAACTAAAAAAATACAGTCGCTAATAATGTCCCTCTTCTTCTCCTTTGTGCATAATACATTATTAAGGTTACCATAATCCCACTTGACAAAAATCTTCAGAAAGCATTCAACGGAATTTCTTATGGAAATTCTAAAATCAATTTTAAAAACAAATTTAGAACTAAGGTTGACTTCCCGTGATGAGGAATACTCTCGGAAATCACGCTCCGGAGGTAATACCCTTGCACAAGTTATGCGATCATCTGCTTTGAGAAAATTATGCTACCCATGCCAAGACTTTAAATCAATTGTGAGTTCCTCGACGACACATTTTTGAGCCAATGCCCGAGGTGTAAACAACTTATATTCGTCGAAGAAATCTGGTTTTTGTGGTATTCTTTGTTCAACTTTGTATCATCTAGGAACCCTCCCCAAGGAATTTAATGTACTGCAAAAGCCAGGCTTTCATAAATAAGACTTGTCTTTTTACTTCTGGGGCATGTGCTTGATCCCGTGTCCTTGAGGAACTTACTTCAGGGGACCGTAAATACTAAATAAACCAGACCTCCTCGCAAAGAATATTTTTTGGCACCTGGTGTAACAGTTAGATGACAGAATTTCAAAATACGGAAGAATTTTATTTAAAGTTCCTTTAAAACTTAACACTTAAGAGGGAAATGCTGTTTTCACACTTGATACAATTTTTGACGTGAGTAGAATAATTTTCTTTTCTAGATGATTTCTGAGAGTAGATGTTGGTTTCCGCCGCTTGAACAAACGTGCCTTTCGGAAAAAAGTATTTGACTTACCTTCTCCAAGCATTTATTGTGGGGACTGAAAGTCAGACTTAGTTTGAAATCAGTTTGTAGACATTTCTTTAGAATTTTCGCATGGAATTTCAATAAACCTCGGAATTTACGGATTTCATGGAATTAGCGTAATTCAAGGAATTCACGATATTTGATGAATTTACGAAATTCACGGAATTTACAAAATTCGATAAGTTAATGAAATTCAATGAAATCTTGGAACTTGCGGAATATAAATGTCAAGAATTCCATAAATTTCATGAATTCTTGAATTCAGGAAGTTCCTTGATTTGCATGAATTCCATGAGTTCCGAAAATTCCATCAATTAGGCGTATTCTGTAAATTCCCTAAATTACAAGAATTTTGTGGATTCCGTTTTTTTGCGAATTTCTTAAATTCCTTGAATTCTGTGAGCTCAGTAAATATAATTAATTTCGTGAATTTCATGAATTCCTTAAATTCCTAATCCCATGAATTCGGCGATTTTCACGATTTAGAAGACTAGAAGTAGTGCTATTTTGTAATTCTAATACAATGTTTGTAATTTTCCCTTACGCTTGTATCGTAGAAGTCTTGTAAAAATGTTGTAGAATTCCAAACATTTTTAACATTGTATATTTAGAAAATAAAAATCAATAAAGAAAGATAATTAAAATAGAATCAGAAGGTTGTTTTCAAATTATATTTTGTTTTTGAATACTGTTGCTTGACATTATAATAAATAATTTGTTATCCAAAATATGACTGAGAACTAAATATGACTTATATGTACTAATAATGGACCTTATATTCTTTTTATTTTTAATTTATCGTTTGATAAGTGTTATTTGATATTCAAAGCAGAGTGAAAAGATATGTGCCCAAGAATTGGAAATATTAAACACTGGTCGTTTTATAAAGTAAGAATATATTAGATTTAAGGATTACTTCACAATATTCGGTTTAATCATCAGACAAATACTTTATGCAAAAAACCATTCAATTCAGCTGCAAGTAGTACATAAAAATATTCAAAAAGATCGGCCCGCTACGCGGACTCGATTTTTTTCCAAGATGCGAGTCTTTCTACATTATTATTTTTGATTTTAAGGTTTTTGACCTGGTTAATGTATTAATAATTTTGACGCTAATTTTCTTGTCTCCATGTACCGAGAAAAATTTGAAGAGATTGATTCACGGAATTGCTCCTTGATCTTATTCTAAGTATCGTACAAGAACCAAGTTCTTGGAACCCTTGCTTTTATATCAGCGGCCTCTGCTTAAAAAGCAAGGGTTCCGAGATCTTGAATAAGATCAAGAAGCAGTTCCGTGAATCTTGATATTTCTCCCCATGTGGTCTGAAATAAATTTTTCTCGAATGCTCATTTTCAGAATGGTGAAAAAATGCTCTCTAAATAGGTGTATTCCATTCTTTGGAAAGAATTAATTCTTCAGTTGATCTAAGATCAAATAGACGAGAATCAATTCTTCAAAAGATCAACCTGGAAAGAATTAACCTTCTAAAGATCAATCTTTTAGTAACGCAGACAAAAAGTTAATTTAGGACATCAATTTTTTGCTTTTAATAATTAAGTAATTTGTTGATAAATTGGTATTAGAATGAAAAAGAAAAGTATATTTTTCAAAGAAATATTTATTTTAAATAAACAAATTCTAGATAAGGATTGTAAAACATTATATGAAAACGTTAGAAAAAGAGGTCCGTTCGATTTTAGACTTTAGACATGGTATCGGAGTCAAACTGCGGGACGCAGTTCATTGATTTAAAAAATCGTTTTTTTTTTCGCCAAAAAATATCGATCTTCCAAGAATCGAATCAGAATCGAACATTCCTATTTCTAAATACTTTGCTATTCTATTTCTACTCTATTTTTACATTCTGTTCAATTAAATTATATCAAATGTATGTAATAGTGAGGACCCTCTAGAGAAGGACACGGCAACCTTTAAGTGAAAACAGATTAATCGAGGCGCGATCCGGATAAATCCGCTCGGGCGCTGCTGGTAGTGGGGATGTAGGTACGGGATACAGCTGTTGTTAAGCTGTTGCAGTAGTGTTTAAACGGAGCGCGCGCACAAGTGGCATGACGACTCCCCAACCCAGAACGGGTCTGAGGGCTAGTGCTGGGGGAACATTGCGCTTCTATTGCGGTGAATATTTTACTCACTGAAAATAGGTAAAAGCAGGCGAGTGAACAGTAAAATTGGTGGGAAGAGGCGGCGAAAAGTCGAATGCTTAGTACGCGTCTGTAAGCATTACGCTTTATACGCTGTGTTGGCACTACAGCTGCAGAGTGCGAACCATAAGAAGTTATAGAATCCGTGCCGGAATTGTTTAAAAACTTTTTTGTAACATAACCTTAATGATTTTTCTCAAGCATTACTCACCAAATATATAAATATAAAAATACACCCGGCACACACTCAAAGCCATTAATTCTACGTTGCCCTTCTACTTTAACCTCGTAAACTCCATCCTCTATTCGGATATTGCAAAATAAATTACAAATATTATGTTTAATTCTTACTATGATATTTGTATCTTTTTTGGCATAAATTTTGTTTTCAGCTACCTTGAAAAATGCATATCATTTCAACTAATGTCTATTAGTATAATTTATGATATCTATTGGTATTAAAAGAAAAGTATTTTCATTATCTTATTTTTATAATTAAAAAAGTGCGTATCCTATTAGCAAAAACAAATTTTTAACTATCTTATTCCAACATGCCTGGTTTGTCTATAAATTTAATTTCTTTATTTTCAATTTTATTTTAACGGTTCAAACTAAAACTATGCATCCTAGCGAAAGGTTATTTTAAAAAAATTTGTTAATATAATTTAAGTGCAAATTCTTATAAGTTAAATGTTATTCTAGTTTGTGCCCTTTATCCAAAAAGTTATTTTTTCTTTAGTTATAATATACTTTTATAACCAGAATGTATAGCAAATGTGTAAATATTTTTTTCGCCAAACAAATTTTTTATTTCATTTTTTTCTTTTTTCCTTTAAAAAAATTTAATCTTTTATTTTAAAATCATAAAGGAGTGTACTAGAAGCCAAAAAAATCTGTCATTTCTTTTGAAACTTATTCTCTAAACAAAATAAGAATCTACAGACCCACACACAGGCAGAAACATTCGTAAAAAATTGTTTTACGGATTCCGGGCGTCTCAATACGTACTTGGACATTTGCCAATAACGGAAGAAAAGGGATAGTCAAACATTACACAAATTTAATACCCTCTCTAGTGAGAATGTAAAAGGAAAAGTAATACTCTACTTCTTTTTGCAGGTAGCAGTTGCCAGTCCCACGGGAATTCTTATAATGAACGTAATCCTGACCCTTCTTCCTCTGGCAGACAAAATACGCCTGACAATACTTCTACAGAGGAACCTCCTTTTCGTATCAGGTCCAGATTTCCTACCAACAGATCTCTGTTTAGCAGGTCTCTGGCTAGCAAGCCTCCTTCTACTAAAATACTTGGACATTTACTTCGAGAACTTGGATATATACGGCTCATTCCCCGTACAAAACAAGAGCCTTACATTTGAATTTCGAAATTACATTTTTCCATCTGGAAAGAAAATTAGTTGGAGAGCAGACGGAACCAATATTATTCCCGTGAAATCTGAAGAATTTATTGTATTATCAACATCCGCTGGTGACGTTTATGCAATATTAATTAATAGCGGGAGTTTGTCAGGAATATTAAGTGCACAAAGACATTATCCTAGACCAAAAATAAACATGATAAGAGGGACTGTTGATTACTTGACCCCAGATGAAATTAGGGATTGTCCAGTGGGCAGAAGTCGACCAATCTTCCCAAGCAATTTTATTCAGGATTTGTCAAATTATGATTCGCTACAGTTCAAGTATGATTTTAAAGGCGAACGTACTTCTGGTTCTTCTTTTTTTGCCAGAGAACATTTACCTGACCAGACTTCTTCTCAGGAGCCCCCTCCCGGCAGGCCTCTTCTCATTAAGTACTTGGATACCCACTTGAAAAACTTGGATATATTCGGCTTCTTCTACAGAAACATCTGAATCGGCAATTTGAGTTTCGAAAATACGTATTTGCTGCCAACCCGAGAACATATTCTATTATCAATATCCAATGTTAACGTTTTTGCAATACTGGAGTATACTGGAATTCTTCGTGGAACATATAAGTTAAATAGGGAAAAGAAATTGAGTTATCCAAAAATCAGAATAAACATGATAAGCGGTGAAGTTGAGTAAATGACTGAATTTTAAACGAACGGATGTCACGTAGGTATAACTTACCCAATCTGTCCACGTTTGTTTAAAAGAGTTGTTTTGAATGAAGATTCTCTACAGTATGTGTATCATTAACGCCATGGAAAAACATCTAAAATAGAGTATTCTTTGTGATCTGTAGTCGGAATGAAGTTAAAATAAAAGCTTTAAATGCCATATTAATTTTATAGTGCAGTCACGTAGTCTCACTGTCCACGCGCAATGACAGATACACTGAGGAGAAACCAAATAGCAAAGAGTCAGGGTAACTTGTAGAATGTAATTCCTAATTGATTTTATATTCTGTTTTCTGTTTTGTTTGAAAGAATTTTTGTTTGAATTAGCAACTAATATGTGGAGGCGATTTTCAAATTCTTATGGTGTGAAGTTTTATGTTTATGCAAATAATAAACAAACGTTAATTCTTTTCTCGTTCGTCTATCAATTGTTAAACAACTTTCCTATTCTCATAATCTTTTGGATTCATTGCGAATGAATGTTTCTAAGCAAAAAATCACTAATAGGTGATATTATTTGTTATAAAAAATTATAATATTAAATAAAATTGTAATGTTTTTCTCGATTTCAGCAATTTTTAAAATATTGTTCGTAATATATCCCATTTTAGAATTTCAGACTTTGGCGCTTAAGCATTTATGCAATTCTTAACTTTGCTACTTACGCCCTTTTTGAATTTTAAACTTCGCTGCTTATTTTCTTGTTCTGTACATAATGTTGCACTAATGCCGGTTTCGCTTTGTTAAATTTTGGCGCTTATGGCCCTTTAGCTCTTTCTGCATTTCAAACTTTATAGCACATGCCCTTTTGAACGACGGACGGATGCCTGAGCGAAACTAGAGGGTTTTTACCCCGGGGCTACCAAACCCTAAAAATTAAGTAAATTATTATTTTTTGACGAAATATTAATTAAAAACTTATTTTTGTCTTCGACTGGTTAAAACAATTCGTCAAAACCATAGTTTAATGAGGTGCGTTCCGCTCGCACATGCATAACGGTATTTTAATATTCTCCTTATGCCATAATTTTGTGCTTATTTTAGGTGCCAATGCCGATTTTTAGGCTCTCTTTTTTCCCAAAAAACCGGCCTTTTTTGTGAGGTCAGACAACTCAGCGGCGCCACTAACGAAAAACAGAACGTCATATAATGCATATTTTTTGCTATTTTTTTGCAATTCTTTACACAAAATTTTTTTGCTCTATCAGTTTTCGAGAAAAAAGGGCTGGGCCATCTTGCCAGAAACTCAGCGGCACTCTCTACAAACATAATTGAAAATTCAATAAATTACAAAAAATTACTGTTAGATTTTTTTGCTATTTTTTTGCTTTACACTGGGCTCTGAATCGCTTCTGTAAAATCCAACGTTATTTTAAAAAACTAACCTCAGTAATGAAAAAAGTATTTAAAAAATTACTAAGCTAGAGTTTTTCCTAATTTTTCGCTTTTAAAAGTGACACTAAGCACTTTTGTAAAATCAACCCTTATTTTAAAAAGCAACCCTGTGTGCTGCACAAACGTATTTAAAAAAATGAAAAAATGAAGGTGAAAAACACTTTTAAACCATAAACGCGATATTTTTAAAGCATAACTAAGGAGAGAAATTATTGTTTACCCCTAATCGTTACAAAAACAACCCCCGTATTTGTGTCCGAATGCAAACCTGAAGACTAAAGTCAAACATTGTATACATTAATTGTTGGGACTTTTGTCTTCCTTATTGCTGCGCTCTCTCATTATTCTCTAATGTCACATCAATCGCTTTTGTAAAATTAACTCTTACATAAAAAGAATAATATCCTGTTATGATAACACGTACTGAAACAAAAGTCGATATCTACATAGATGGAACTTATTCATAAAATAGTAACGTGGTACTTTTAAGCGTAATTATTTCTTACCTCTATTAGTTACAAAAATAACCGCTGCATTGTATATCATTCTCCAATCAATAAGTGTATATTCAAAAAATATAATTTACCTTTTTCGATGCACCTTTTAATGCCTTCAATTAACTTCTAGTGCGACAATTAGGTCTACCAAGCTAGCACCTTTACAAACGAAATTTCCAAATTTCTTTGTATGATAATTTAGGGCTTTTCTTGGGATCTTGAACGCAACAACAACGATTTTCCAAAAACCACCCTTCCTGAAAAATCTGCTCTCTATTTTTAAACTCAACTTCAGAAAAAACAAAATAGGCCAGATTTTGGGCTTACAGGGTTGGCCATATTCGACGAAAAGATTTGGCAACACTGTAACTTTTGACAGAGATGACAGATCGAGTAATGATGTAGCGCGTTTGAAGCATCAGTCTAAGGAAATTTTTGCCATGGAGCAGTACACTTCACGCGAATGCTCTCAGATTGTTGAAATTTACATTCAACAAAACAATTCAGTTGTGAAAACTGAACTTGCATAAAGAAAAATATATAAAGTGAAAACTGCGCCTTCTGCGACTACATTGTATCGTTTGTATGAAAGATTTTCATGAGTCGAGGCACTTACTAGTCCCAAGCGTCCAAATAAAAAGCGACCAAGGCGATCGGATGAAAATATCGTACACGTACGGGCCAGTGTTCTGAACACTGGCCCGTTTTCACAATTGACTTGTTTTGTTGAATGTAAATTTCAACAATCTGAGAGCGTTCGCATGGAGTGTACTGCTCCATGGCAAAAATCTCCTTAGACTGATGCTTCAAACACACTACGTCATTACTCGATCTGTCATCTGTGTCGAAAGTTACAGTGTTGCCAAATCTTTTCGTCGAATATGACCAACCCTGTATTTTGGGCTTCCGAATGCACGTAAAAATGCAAAAACTACCCCATATTCAAAAAACCACCCCCTTGCGGAAAATAAAATCTGAAAAAACATAAAATGCACCAGATTTTCATCTTATTTTGGGCTCTCGAATGTGATCAAGGGAACGGTCCTCAGAAAAACTGCTCGCAAATTTCACAAAAAAGTTTTTGAAGCTGCAATGCGGAATCAGTTGGAGCTAAGAAGACTAAGGTGCCTCGTTAAAGGGGAGTAGTCAGCCATTTGAAGGCACGCGAATGGATCTGAAAATGTTACCAGCGGGGACCTTCTTGGAGGCTCAACTCCTAGTCTCTCCCTGGCCAGAAAAGGAGAAGGAGACACTTGACCCTAGTTTCGAGAGGCACTTGCATGCCTCTCTCCCAGTTGCTGGCCATTTGCACTGGTGTGCGTGCGAATAATTGATTCAAAAATCAATCATCCTCCCAGTTTTTCACTGGACTCCTCTATTGATCCCACTGGTAGTGGTCGAGGAACACTCTCGGGTCCGTGGACATATACCAACCCATGTGAACCTCTCCCAGTATCTCACTGGTTGGATTTTCTGTATCAAAACCACTCCTTATGGCAGAGTCATAACACGCCCAAGAGTTGTCTTGGACGTGTCTGCTCATATCCCTTCTTTTCCATCAAGGCTATAAGCCTGGGCCTGTAACTCTGGCTCCCTATCTTTACTCATTGCCGACTCCACGACTCACCATTGACCATTCTCTTTAGTGAATACTCACTGTGCAAACACCCCGAGTTTTGGATGAGTCCAAGAACGGCCTTGAACAGTTACATCACACATGGCATCATCGAATGTATCAAATAAAAGTTAAGAAAAACCAACGCCATGTACACAAACACCAAACCCACTATTAAAATTTTAAACCTCGATATTGGCAATATTGAAGAGCCAAAAAATTAGAGACTCCATTGACAATGGAAAATTCCCAAAAAGATTATTTTTACAATTTTATATCTACGAAGTAGAGAGGGGTTAATTTTAGAAGTTAAGGGTCGAAGCTGAAAAATCGGAGTGGCTATTTTCGAGAAGCCTAAAAATCAGAGACAATTTTGTATCTACGTGGTAGAGAGGGGTTGATTTTAGAAGCTAAGGAGAAAGGCAAAAAGCGGAAAGAGTATTTTCGAGCAGCCTAAAAATCAGAGACTCCATTGACACTGGGAAATTCTTAAAAAGATTAAGTTTTTACAATTTCATATCTACGTGGTAGAGAGGGATCGATTTTAGACGTTAAGGGTTGGACCCAAAACTCAAAAAGGGTATTTTCGATGAAGTCATAATTGCCTGCTAAGATGTGGCTGTTTTTTAACGTTAAGGGTTGGAGCCCAAAAATCGTTGCCTGTATTTTTGACAAGCACAAAAATTTGGAGACTCTGCGTGGGATAAGTTTCAAGTGCCTTCGCGGCACTACTTCTTAATTTTATTTCGCTTTGGCGCAGGATTAAGATCTCGGAACCCTTGCTTTTAAAGCATAGATCTAAAAGTTTCAGGCGTTAGGCCACGCCCCTTTAATCTCACGACTCGAATTCTATGCTTACAGATCACAAAGTCCGAGACTTTAAATCACGTAAAAATTCTTGCTCTAGAAATCAATGGAATCTCTCATGTTTGGGCTCCTCGAAAATACACCCTCCGATTTTCTAGCTCCAAACCTTAACGTCTAAAATCAACCCCTCTCTACCACGGAGACATTCGTTTTTCAAAACATAATCTTTTGAAGAATTTTCCATTGTCAATAGTGTCTCTGATTTTTGAACTCTTGGAAAATAAACTTTTAGATTTTCAAATCCTACGCTTAACGTCTAAAATCAACCCGCCTCTACCACGTCGATATGAAATTGTAAAAACATAATAATTCTGAGAATTTGTGAGTGTCAATGGAGTCTGTGATTTTTCAAATACTCGAAAATACCCACTCCGATTTTAGGGACGCAACCTTTACCGTTTAAAAACAATCCCTCTCTACGACATAGATATGATATTGTAAAAAATCATCTTTTTATGAATTTTCCAGTTCCAATGGAGTCTCTGATTTTTGGGTTCCTCGAAAATACCCTTTCCGATTTTTCGCTTCAACCCTTAGTTTTTTAAATCAACCCCCCTGCACCACGTAGATATAACTTTCTCAAAAATTAATCTTTTTTGAGTATTTTTATGTTTCAATAGTCTTTGATTTTTAGCTCCTCGAAAATACTCACTCAGATTTGTGGGCACCAACCCTTAACATCTAAAATCAACCACCTCTCTCTACCACGTATATATGAAATTGTAAAAAATTAATCTTATTGCAAATTTTCCAGTATCGTTGGAGTCTCCGATTTTTGGGCTCTTAAAAAATTAAATATCGAGATTTAAGTTTTTACTAGTGGGTTGGTGTTTTGAAAATTTTGGTAGTTTTTGGATTTCTTTCGAGCATTCGAGAGCCCAAAATCTGGTGTTTTTTGTTTTTTCCGAATTTGAGTTTTTAAATAGGGGGAAGTTTTATTAATAGTAGGGGTGGTTTTTTCAAATTGGTTCTTGTTGCGTGCAAGATCATAAAAAAGCCCTAAATTCTGGCGCAAAGAAATTTGAGCATTTCATTTGAAGAGGTGCTAGCTTGATAGACCTAATTATCGCGCTGTAAGTTAATTATAGGCATTAAAAGGTGAATCGAAAATGGTAAATTATATTTTTTAAATATACAGATTTAGACAGGAAAATGATATACATTGCGGCGTTCATTTTTGTAACGAATAGGGGTGAGAAATAATTACGCTTAAAAGTACCATGTTACTATTTTATAAGTAAGTTCTAGCTATGTAGATATTGACTTTTTTCAATAGGTGTTTTCATCACAGGGTATTGTTTTTTTATATAAGGTTTAATTTTACAAAAGCGATTGATATGACCTTCTAGAGTAATGAAAGCGCAAAACAATCAAGAGGAAAAAACTCACAACAGTTAATGTATACAGTTTTTGGCTTCATTCTGCAGGTTTGTATTCAGATAAAAATACAGGGGTTTTTTGTAATGATAAGGGGTAAACAATAAATTTTCTCCTCAGTAATTTTTAAACAATAACGTGTTCATGTTTTAAATGTGTTTTCCATCTTGATAGTTTCATTTTTTAAATCGTTTTTGCAGCACAGGGGGTTGCTTTTTAAAATAAGGGTGGATTTTACAAAAGTGTTTTATATCACATTTTAAAGCAAAAAATAGCAAACAAATCGAGCCTAGTCACTTCTTCAATACTTTTTAAAATACTTTTTTCATTGCAGGGGGTAGTTTTTCTAAATAAGGATCGACTTTACAAAAGCGTTCCATGGCTCATTGTAAAACGAAAAAATGGCAAAAAAATCTAGCGTAATCACTTTTTTAATACTTTCTTTAATACTGTTTTTCTTTACAGGGAGTAGTTTTTTAAAATAAGATTCGACTTCACAATAGCGATGCATAGCGCATTGTAAAGCAAAAAAATAGCATAAAAAGCGAACCTAGTTATTTTGTTTAATTGATTAATTTTTAATTTTTTCGGCAAAAATAGCAAAAAAATATGCATTATATGACATTTTGTTTTTCGTTAGTAGCGCCGCTGAGTTGTCTGACCTTTTTGGTGGAGGTGTTAACCGCCAGCATTGACACTACAGAAAATTAAAAGAATTTCAAAAAATCAACTGCGCTAGAATTTTGGCCTCTTTTGGACTCTTGAAAAATGCAGAAATTAATTTTAAAGAAACAAACCCTTTTTTTAAACTACCCTTAAAATAAAATATTCACTTAAACTAAATGTGAGCATATAAGAATTTTCGGCTTTCTTGGGCTCTCAAAAACTGCACAAATTAATTTTCAAAAAACAACCCCTGCATCCTAAAAATTACCCCTATTATAAATTACGCACCCAACCTAAGTGTTATCATTTCTGAGTACTGTGCTATTTCTGAGCTCTCAAAAACACTAACAAATTATTTTAAAAATCAACCTTAACACTAAAAAAATCTAATAAAAAATATATGGAATAATTTCGAGAAGAAATATACCGCAGTTCTGAGCTAGCTTTGAGTTATTAAACAAAAATTATATTGTCCGAAACGAACCCATAACACTAACAGTTAGCCCTAACTAAAATTATAGATATTAAACAAAACTAAAAAGAATATAAATAAAAAGTTAATGGTTCCCACTACCCCATAGTAATTATTAAAAAACCACCCTTGACACATTTAAGGAAAACCTGCTCAGCTGCCTTTAAGTAAAAAATCCCTAAAGATTTCAATTAAAAATAACTTCTAAAAAGACTTTCCCAAAAGTCCTTTCCGTATCCTCATCTCCAAAGTATCATGAAATAACAATTTAGAACTACACTTATTACACTGAGAGAACCTAAACAACTTTCAAAGACCCTACCGAATAAATCTATCTCCACAGCAATATTACAAAGCCCCTAGGAACTACCCCTTACATTTAACGAATGCAGTCTCTTCTATCTTCAACTGTGCTGAAAAGTTGTATCGGGTGATTATTTTCCTTAAAATTTTTTTTGGCTGTTTTAGTTAAGGGCAGCTGAGGCTAGACTTGATAAATTTGATACAGGTGGTTTTAAGAATTGCGGAATATTACTATGACTGTAGGTAAATGAAGCCGAGACTTACAGAAGTGAGTTTGGTCATTAATTATAATAAAAATTTTTCCGTCAATTTTCGTTGGAGGCAGCGGAGACTTGATTCTTTAAATTTGATAGGAGTAGTTCCTAGGGTTTGTGAAATAAAACTGTGAGTCTGGATCTAATAGACACTGGGCCGCTGCTTGTCATGGTCATCATTGTTTCTAAATTTTTAAAAATTTTTAATTGACGGAAAGTGAGACTTGGTTCATTAAAGGTGACAGGAATAATTCTCAGGGGTCGTAGTATATTGCTGCGGAGGTAGATATTCGTATATTAACTGAAGTCTTTCAAAATTACTTGGGGTGATTACTTTTAATTAAATATTTTGTGGTTTTAGTTAAAAGCAATTCAGACTGGATTCTTTGAATTTGATAGCGGTAGTTCTGAGGGTTTCTGGAATATTGCTTTGGGGGTGGATATGTCTACTACAGACTTGGAAAGCTATGTGTGTAGATTATTTTTGATTTGAAATATTTTTTACCGTTGTAATATGAAATAGAAACTGAGAGAGTTGTGTTTGGCAATTATTAAGATTTTTAAATTTTCTTTGCGATTTTAATTGAAATCAACTGTGACTTGGTTCGTGACATGTGGTGGGTGTGGTTCCAAGGGCTTGTATAACATTACTGTGGGAATAGGTATATTGACTTGATTTTTGAAAAACTTTATGTCATCATTATTTTCAATTAAAAATATTTTTACCCTTTTAAATAATGGAATGTGAGATTTTCATAAGGTGATTATTTCATAGGTGGCGTGGAATATGCCTGTGGAAATATATATATATATATATATATTAACTAGAGTCTTTAAAACTAGCTTGGGGTAGTTATCTTTAATTCTAGATTGCTTCTGAGGTTTTAATTGATGGTGGGATTTTTGGAAATGTCTTTGTGGTAATTATTTTTCATTGAAATCTTTATAGATTTTTTAGATGAAGACAGCTGAGCCGGGCGTGCTTAAATGCATCAATCGTCTTTTTTCATTGGATTTTTTAATTGTCACAATTGGGAAGTAGGTATCGTTTAGAGTTTTTCGATGGTGAATACGAGGGTAGTTCAATAAGTCCTTAGAATGACCAACATATGGCGCGCGAATCGCTCCAAATCATCTGTTTTCAGTCAGCACCACTCCCGACTAGATATATGGTGCAGTCACAGTCCACATCTTCTAAGTTTACGTGTTTTTATAACCAATTGAAAAAAAAATTGTTCGTTAAGAAAAATGGAAAGAAACGAGTTCAGAGCGGTAATCAAACATTTTCATTTAAAGGGTTTAACTCCGTATGAGATAAAAAATGAATTGGACACAGTTCATGGCACATCTGCCCCTGCCTTAGCAACGGTTTGTAACTGGGTAAATGAATTTAAGCGTGGTCGTACATCAATAAGTGACGAACCACGTTCAGGAA
>NC_046657.1:69906047-69924774 GCF_010883055.1 Belonocnema kinseyi
GGCTACAGTTTTTTGGGTTGCACGTGGAATTATACTTATTGACTACTTGGAAAAGGGTAAAACAATCACTGGTGAATATTATGCATCATTATTAGAGCAGCTAAAAGAAGACATTTTAAGAAAAACGACCACATTTGGCGAGAAAAAAAATTCTCTTTCATCACGACAACGCCCGAGTTCACACATGCTTCGTTTCAATGGCTAAAATGGAAGAACTAAAATTCGAATTGGTCGAACACCCACCGTATTCACCAGATTTAGCCCCCAGTGACTTCTTCTTATTTCCAAACTTGAAAAAATGGCTCGGTGGACAGAGATTTCCAGACAACGAAGACGTCATTGCCTCTGTAAGTGCTAATTTTGAGGAACTTCCGAAAACGCACTTTTCTGAAGGATTAAAAAAACTTGAAAAGCGATTGACCAAGTGTATAGAGCTCCATGGAGATTATGCTGAAAAATAAAAAAAAAAATACCCAAAAAAAATTGTTTTTATACTTCATTCTAAGGACTTATTCAACTACCCTCGTCGTATAATTCTTTATCATTTGGAGATTTTTCGGCAGTGTTTTGTGAACCCTGCAAAATCATTGACTTTCGATTTATAGTTTTTTAGTTTTGATCAATATCTATATTCTTAGTTAGCGGTAGCTGTTACTTTTATGGGTTATTTATGAGAATAAAATTAAAACTTAAGAATTAAAAATTAATAATTGAAAATTAAGAATGAAAATCAAAATTGTAATTAAAATTGAAAATTTGTTGAAATTTGAGATATCTTTTTAGCACTACTTACAATAGTCAGAAACATCTAGTTTAAGAGTCCTTGCCCTAAATATAATTCTGGGCTGAAATCTGTTAATTAACGACAGTTGTGCTATTATGCTAAAAAATCTAAGCGCAGTCAATTTTAAGTGCACAGCCTGCCATATTCTTGGGGGCATGAAGGATTCTCTTAAAAAAGTTCGTTTGTATTTTCTCGATCAAAACAAAGTATCTTAAACTTTAAGCATTTAGACCATACATCAGAACAATAGATACAAGGCTTTAAAAGAGCCTAACAATGAGGCTCTAAGAGTCACGTTTAAATCTGTGTATCAGAGATATCGTAGAATTTATAGCTATTTTAGATTTACAAAATGCAAAATCCTTTAAATTAACAAAAATCGCCGATTGATAAAAGGTTGCTCCAAGGTAGGTATAACTTTTAACAATTTCAATCCTAGAAACGCCATAGATTAAAGATGAATATTTTTTATTGTGCACTGACCTCCCTTTCGAAATATCACAATTTTTTGTTTTGTCTTTATAAACTATTAAATCATTTATTTGATAGAATCAAGATTTAAATCAGCTGGTTTATTGATACACCCCGGATGCTATTATCTCTCAAATATTCTTTTAGGCCAGTAATACCTCTCCCTCCATGAAACCCTTCCTAATATCCACTCTTTTAGGTGTGCCCTTATTTCCTGTAACTAAAAGATGTGCTTCGAAATAAAAATCCATTATTATTTTTACAAACTTCGATGCACATCCCTTCTTCTTCCTTAAACATGCCTGCCACTTCGGTAAAAGGTGCATTTCTTCAGCCCACCTGATTAGCCTCTTGGAGAAAATCTGCGTAAAGACTTTAGTAATAAACTTGATCCTACGCAATGAAGCGGTAAGTAGATGGATCAGTTGCTTGAAACTTTGTAGGATCATTCTAACAAAAGATTGGGACCATGATTCTATACATTTTTTTTTTCTTAATCATTTTGTTGCAAATCGAGTTTAAATAGAGGATTCCGGCCAAGATAAATAAACTGAAAAACTTTTGTGGTCAGTAGATTACTTTTTTCTTAAACACGATTCTTCTACTTTTTCTCGGATAGAGTAGCAGATACGTTTTTCCATTAATTTATTTTTTCAGATTCTTTGCATTCATGATTGAGGTAGTATAAGAATTGTAGTGTTTTATTTATTTTAAGGTGGTTCAGAAAATATACATTTACAAATGCTCGTCAAAAATGGAGCCTGCAGCGCGAGTGTCACGATAAGAATGTGTACCTCAAAGCCAACAGAGCTTTGTGAAACTTACACTTTAACTATACTTAATTAATTCGAAAATTCAGTATGAAGACGCATATAAATACTGTTGTCTAAAAGAGGTCTTTTTGATAAAGTTGTATTGAAGCATTCAAAATTAAAAGAATAAATATCCGAGCGCGGAGCAGGAGATTCAACAGACCCGCGCTGTAGGTGCGCTCAAATGCGTGAGCCGCGCGCGCAGCGCGCTTCTAGAATGCGCCCGCGAGGCAGACATATTTTTAGTTTTTTACGTTAATATTTAAGAAAAAAACAAAAAAATACGCATCTCATGAAAAAGTTATCAGTAACAAATTTATATATCTGTTTTTAGTGCATAATTTGTGTAAATTGATCTTTTTTCGTATCTTTCATATTTTGGCACCAAAATGAATTTTTTCATTACTTTTCTATGGTCAATACGAAAACCGTTGGATAAAAAATGCTGGTTAACTAATTTAATTTTCCCACTACTCATGCCTCTTCAGTCGGACCGGCCAATTCAGTGTATTAGTTTCGCATTTTGCCGGTAAGCAGCGCTAGTGCTACTCATTCTCGCAACTGAGGTTAATCCTTATGGACATAAAAATGCATCAACTGAAAAGGCCGAATTACTTTGAGAGAGGGCCGTTGCTTGCCATCGTCATGTCTTTTTTAATGTCTGAGCTGTTAATTCAAGTTTTCGGACTTAACGAAATAAATATGTTTTTGCTCTTTATAAATTATCAAGAAAGTTGAATTGTCCTTTACTAATATTTCAAACTCACATATGGGGCAAACTTTCATTGATCTAGTCCCAATTACGAAATGCAAAACCTTATCGCCAATCAATGCCGGATACTTTGAAAAGTGTATACATATGTTGACGTCTTCTATTTATATTTCAACAGACTTTATATCTTTTATTTGAACGAATATCTTCTGCTGATGCAGAATGAGTTTTTATGATCCTTTAACGAACTGAATCTCTATAGGGCGATAAAATCATGGCGATTGTGTGGTTCTGTTATACCCAAGAATAATATTATCAGTGGTTACTAATCTGAAAAGTATTAACGAAGTTGCAAATATAATTTCATCACTGATTACTGCAGATTTGTCTTTAAACAATTGTTTAAAGGACGAGTGGCCTGAACTACCATTAAAACCCCAGGAACAGATTAAAATTGCTGCTGTTTCTGTGACTATTGTGTCATTCTTTGGAGGGCTACATAAAGTTTTCGCATTTCGAATGTGCGCATATAGAGGAAAAATATCAGCTCTTCTTGAGTGAACTTCAACTTTCATAGCTAGGTACTAAGAATATATAAATTTACTTAGTTTTTAATCTAATGGAAAAGCTAAAACTTCCTGTGGAGTCATCCTCACAATACTGCACTAAAATCTTTTTGTTTTGATGATTTATATGCATGATAACAAGTCATCAACAACCTTTTAGGATCGCTTTCATTTTAAGCACTGATTGCAGTTACATCACGTCTTTCTGATCGCTCACACTTTTTGTCAAATGAAAGTGGCGAACGGCCAAAACTTGATGTACTTCGCAAGGTCGTTCCTTCGTTTTCTACTTCCATATCCAAGTCAGGAATTTTAAAGTCAAAATCGAACCACCTAACATGTTTTTTTTAATATATCTTTTTTTTGCTGACTACTTGTAATTTTGCGTCGTATGTTGACAGCTATGGCTTACCGCCTCTTATTCTTCAACATGCTTATCGTCTGCGAGGAAACTGTCCCCTATTCCAAAGGATCACATCAGAGTTACAAAGTTTCTCTTCGGGTGTGTGTGGCCAATTTTGTATTATGCTCTTGTATTATATGTGCAGTATTTTTTCTTTGCTCGATTTTACTAAACCTTTCAGCACAAATCTTGTCGAAAATGATCGCCTTGCATGGAGTTTTTTATAAAATGATTTTAAAAAATAGAATATTAATTCAAATGTTTTGCACAAACTTGCAGACAGTTTGCAAGGCGGTGATTATAATAAGGGATCTATTAATTCACATTTTGAATTCTGTATGCAATCTTGCTCTTTACAACTTGATGCCTTAGATCTATCATAGTGTGCTCAAATTGAATACTGCGTGCTTCGTGTCACTTATATGGTTTTAATTTAAAGTTAGATTGAAAATTCTCGGTTGGAAGACTGGTAAATGTATGATTTATTACGGAAAAAAATGATGTCCCAGTATTCGATATGTAATGAGTTATAATGATCATAATCATAATCATAATAATAGTTAATTTCAAGTAAATGTATCTTTTAATCATCCAATTTCTTTAGTAAATACGTTTTATCATTTAAATTTAAACACTAAAAGAATCATATTGATATTTAATTGCTAGTTAAAATTATTAAGATATAGTCGTAAATTCTAAGTTTTAGAAATGACGTCAGGGATCTCCCTTTTTCAGAAAGTAAGCTAAGTATCTCACGTGGTTCATATATGCCCCCCCCCTAAGAATCAATGACCTCTAGGCGTAGTGGAGGGGGAAGGTGCCAGACAAGATAGACGGCCAAAGAGTGGGGGTAGTTGGCTGTCGACACCATTTTGCTATTGTCTTTCATAATTTCTGAATCAGTAAGTTTCAAAACGTCGAATTTTGATGATACGGTGGGAGTCTATTGTCATACAAAACAAAACCTTATATTTGAGATGAGAATTTCGTCATTATAATGATCATAAGAAAAAAATTATGAAACGATATAATTATCACCGATGGGAAATCTTGAAAATTACAACATCTTTACCTCACATATAGGTGAGATAACAGACCCTTATGTATATATTTGTACTTAAATGATGCAATGGAATATTACTCAGATACTGTTGTTAACTACATTATTAAAGTGTAGCATTAATCAGTTTTTTTCTGTTTTGCGAAAATGAGAATGTTCTATACTTTCGTTCTCACTTTGGTAGTCATCCTTCATTCTATTGGTGAATATAATAATATAATATATCTATGATTCTTATTATATTTTATGTACTGCATGCACAAATAAGGCTATTTTTAAGGCCTGGCAGCGAACCAGAACCCTCCCCCTTCTAGATTATAATTATATTATAGCCAGCTATATATTGTATATTTTCGTATTGAATAACCTCGTGCTCTTATTTTCAATGTAAAAAAAAAGATTCTGGGACCCCAACACTATTCTATTTTCAGTACCTCTTGAAACTGTCTTTTGGATCTTCTTGCAAAAAGTGAAATTCGCCTTGAAATAATACTTTGCTTTTGCAGTGTATGACGTCATAAATATACGTGGCCAATACATACATCCGAACTTGAAGACAGCACATAAGGTCGATTCCTACGACTCGCACTGAAAACATACACTCACCATTAATGTCCCTCTTCTTCCTCTAGGTGCACAATATACTATTAAGCTTACCATAATCCCTTGTGAAAAAGTTCAACGACAAGCATTTAACGGAAGTTCCAGGTGGAAATTTTATAAGCATTTCTAGAAACTAATTTTAAACTAAGTTGTACATCCGTTGATGAGCTGCGCTCTAGAAACTTACACTCTGGATATAACATTCTTGCACTAGGTATCCAAAAAGCATCTGCTTTGAGATAATTATGCTAACCCGGTCAAGACTTCGTACCAACTGTGAGTTCATCGACGAAACATAATTGAAGCAATGCCCTAGGTGTAAAAAACGCATCTTTTTTCAAAAAGCGTGCTTTTATCTAACCTTAACCTTTCGGCGGGCGCGGTGCAAATCCTTACACGATCAGGGGCGCTGCATCTATGAGATTAAAGACTAGATTTCTGCTTAGGATTGTGGGAAAGCTCATTAACTGAATTATTCATTAAAATGTTGTTATATTTGATTCTCAAAAACAAAATTTGATCAACATTTTGCATGTTTTACAATAGTTTTTCTTCAAATTGTAGGAAACTTTTTACAGTAATCTGAAACGGTTATTGACAGGTTTCGACGTGAGTAGCATAATTCTCTCGGAGAAGATGTTCGCATACCCTCCGGAGTATAATTTTTAAAAATAGATACTAAATACGGCATCCAAATTATAAAATATAATAAGTTAATTTAAAATAGTTTCTTTTAGTAGACAAATATAAAACGTGAAAGAAAAAATGATCAATTTCCTGAAAAATTCATTTAAAATTTATATTAAATTATTCACAATTATGTTAATATAGAAGAGGATAATTGCATAAGTATATAGAATTAATAAATGCGTTTTTCATATATTTATATATGAAAAAGAATAAATAAAGGTAATTGGAATACGGTACAAAACTTGATTGAAACTGAGATTTTTTAATACTATAACAGTAAAATACAAAGTAAAAAGATGTTTGACAAAGAATTTGTCATATTGAAAACTGTTCGTTTTTGTGGAGTAAGGAGTTATTATATTTAAGAAAAATACTATATAATTTTTACTGAATCATCAGAAAGATACTTTCTGCTAAGAAATATTAAATTAAGCCAAAGGTATAACATATAAATATTCTGAAAAAAACTAAATCACTTATTTGTTCTTGCAGAATGCAGTTCACAGACCGACAGGAATCCTCAAGGAAAACGTACTATTGATCCCTCCTCTTCTGACAAGCAACATACGCCCGACTGGGCTTCTACCGAGGGGCCTGTTCTTCGTGCCAGGTCGAGGTCTCCTTCTGACAGGCCTCCTTCTATTAAGATACTTGGATATTCGCTTGAACAACTTGGATATATGCGGCTCATTCCTCGGAGAAACCAGAACCTTACATTCGAATTTCGAAGTTACAATGTTCCAGCTGGTATACCGATTACGTGGAGAGGAAATGGAAAGAGCCACGGCCCTGTACCAGCCCAAGAACACATTGTATTATCAGCACCAAATGGAGACATTTTTGCTATATTAACGTTTAGTGGAAGTTTGAGTGGATTATATAGGTCACAAAGACATCGTCCGAGAGCGAAAATGAACATGGTAAACGGCGAAATTAATAATCTGTCCCCAGAAGAAATTACCGAGTGTCCAGTAGGCAGAAATAACCCAATTTTCCCCCACAATTTTATTAAAGCTTTCGCAAACGTCAATACACTAACGTTCAAATGGAATCCTAATGGCGAAAATAATCCTGGTTCTTCTTCTTCAACCAGACAGTATTCACCTGACCGGTCTTCTGCTCCTGAGGATGCTCTTGGTCGTGCCAGGTCCGAGTCTCCGCCTGGCAGGCCTCCAACTAATAAAGTACTTGGATATACGATAGAACAACTGGGATATGTTCGGCTTATTCCTTGCAAGAATCAGAACCAGCGATTTGAATTTCGAAGATACGTCTTTCCTACCGATAAAGCAATTCGAATGCGTATAGGTCATGTGAATTATGTATTCGAGCCGACCCGAGAGTATTTTGCATTATCAGCAACTACTGGTGACGTTTTTGCAATTTTGGATTATAGTGGAATTCTTCGTGGAATATATAGGACCGGCAGAACTCATGCGCGAGTAAAAATAAATATGATGAGCGGCGAAGTTTATAATATGACTCCGGATGAAATAAGGGATTGTCAAGTTGGAAAAAATTACCCAATCAGCCCAAACAGATTTATAACAAAATTTTCAGATTACGATTCTCTACAGTTCAAATGTAATTCTAATGGCGAACGTCATCCTGGTCATTCTTCTCCTCCCAGACAACATTCACCTGACCGTACTTTTTCTCAGGCGCCTCCACTTGATGCCAGGCCTGATTCTCCTCCGGGCAGGCCTCCTTCTCATGAAGTACTTGGATATTCACTTGCAAAACTCGGATATGTTCGGCTTATTCCACAGATAAATCCAAACCGGCAATTCGAATTTCGGAGATACATTTTTTCTGCAGCTAAAGGAATTCGAGTATTGTTAGGAGATGGTAAATTTGTGCCCGTTCCAACCCGAGAACATATTGTATTATCAACATCCAATGGTGTTGTTTTTGCAATTCTAGAGTATACTGGGATTCTTCGCGGAATATATCAGGTAAATAAGTCCAAAAATTGGAATTATTTAAGGATAAGGATAAACATGATAACCGGTGAGGTTGCCTGTATGACCGAATTTGAAATGAAGGAATGTCATGTAGGCAACAGTTACCCAATCTTCCCACGATGGTTTAATAAATTTGTATCAAATGAAGATTCTCTACGGTATGTGTATCATTAATTCAATGAAAAAAGATAAACTAAACTATAATAATCTTTGTAATCTGTAGTCGGATCAAAAATAATATAAAAGATTCAAATTGAATGTATTATGGTTATCAAGGTTTCTTTTTTTTTTATCTTTTCTAATCCCGATAAGGATTTCAAACTTTTTTCTTGAAATATTCCTGATTGAGACAGTTACACGATTTTGAGTTTTCAGACCCGAGTTTTTTTAAAACAACATATCACCTACACCGCTGACAGATTTTTAACTATTTTTTCAGCTTTATCATATAATTTATAGCGATTTAAATGCAATTCAGAAACGAACAAAAATTTCCAAAGAAAGGAAGAAAAAGAAAATTTATAATTTAATTTTTAGTTCGAAACCGTACTTTGATTTTTTGTAACTGTAAATATTTCAATTTTATTTATTTTGTACGCCAACGGCTCAATTAAAAAACGCCAATATCAACCAAAGAATAGTAGAATAAGTTAATTCTCAGTTTGGAAAAAAGTCATTTGCAACAGAATAATTAAATTTTCAGGCGAAAATGTGGATCTTCAAATACTAAAATAAATGTTTAACAACGTATTTCAGATTAAAAATAGAAGAAGTAACGCATCATTTTCAATCTTACATTTTACAGTCTATAATTTCCCTTCAAGCACATTTATAACGTGTAAACTTTGTTCTACCTTAAGATGAAAATATTAAGAACTGTAATTTGGTTTTTGTTTTCTATTAGATTACATACTTCTAAAAAGTGATTTTTTGTAAGCATTGTGCCTGAATTTGCGGTTGCTAACTTTGACAGTAAAAAACGATATTATATTCCTAATATTCTTTGACAATATTTAAGAAATTTTAATTAGATTAAAATCGAACTAAAAAATCCTACTTAACGTCCAAAAATCAAATTTTTGCAAACTCTAGTTAAAAAAACAAGAATCCAATGACTAAATTTGGATTACAGCATAACAAACAAAACAACTGCGATTGCGAACTGAAGAAAATTTTTTAAATAATTTTAGGACAAAAACAAAAAAAAAGGAAAGAAATATGGGAAGGGAGCCAACCACCTTGATAAGGATACTATATGAGTACCGAAACGTTGGTAATGTAATTTTATTGTTGTTATTTTTTATTTCAATGGGCTCTTTTTGTGATTAGATCGAAATTAAAATAAAAAAGCTGAAAGTAAAAAGGAGGAAAATATGTTTTCAATTGTTTTCATATTACAATAAAAGTTTTTATTTTTTGTTTGCTTGCTGTGGTCCAAATTTGGTCGTTGGATTCTTGTTTTTTTTTAACAGGAATTTGCATCAATTCCTTGACAATTGTTCCAAATTAAAAATTTGCAAGTAATTTATCATTTAACAGAGATTAAACATTAAATGTAATTTATTATTATTTATCAGAATATTATTATTTTAATTATTACTCATTCTTATCATTCACTAGAATATATTATTACAAACAATCATTAAAAGACTTCTTTTCTGATGAAAAGTATATACCACTTTTTTAATCAATTATAATTACTTTTTTGCTAGAAAAGTACTCAGAAAGTACTCAAAAGTGGTTATGACATTTTGAATCAATTGCAATCACTTTTTGCCACGAAAATACTAAAAGAAAGACCAAAAAGTAATCATAAGTGGTGATAGCAAGCTTTTGTTATCACAAATTAATTATGTATTAGTGATAGCAGACGTATTATACATTCTGAATGAATTATATACACTTATTTGAGATTAAGTTTTCGAAATACGACCTATTTCTACTTTACGGTACGCTCAGGTTCCTCTATGCAGGAAGAGTGCACTTTCCGAGGTCATATCTCGCGACCTACTAGGGCTGGGCACTTTTTTTAACATGCGCCAAATTAACTCCACTTTCATTTAATCCTAAGTAATTTTGTCGTGGAGTGCACAGGAATCAAGATATTTTCCAAAAAAACTCTATTTTTAATCAAAAATGCACTAAAAAATCAATTTTTGAAACCTTGCAATTCCCAAAATAATAGGCCAAAAAAACCTTTTCTTTATATCAACGCAGATTTTTGTAAAGTATATTTTATCCTCTGGCATCATTCATGCAAAGTCAAACGGACACGGTTTATTTATAAGAAACTGAACTCCACTTTTTTGCCGGTACTAACAGGCAAAAAAGACCAACTTTGAGGGATCATAATTTATGACCTACCATTAAGGTACATAGTGTTTTTTTGAATTAAGTGATTTTTCGCTGAAAATTTATTTAAAGGATGGGGATTTTTATGTGTATCATAACTCGAAACCTATAGAAGATATCGAATGATTTTTTTACAAAAGTTTCTTATAATTTTATTCTGTTTGTTTTTTCTATTGGATATTTTTCTCCAAATTGCAATGGGAATTATTCTTTTACGCAAATGTAACCGTGGCAAATTTTGAAACTTAAGAGAACTCATCCTGATCAAAGCAAAAAAATGTATGAGCTCTTACACGATCTGGCAGCTCAATTGTGAGTTGCGACGCAGAAAAGCTTTGCTATACATTTTAAAGAAAGGATGTTCGCTATAAGCGGTAAGTTCAGTTTTAATTTCTGTTTTGTTCTCAAGCTATTTTGACATTCATTATAAATAAATCCTGTAATATTAAGAATATTTAAATGGCGTGTCCTGAAAGAATAAATGTACATTATTGTAGATGAAATTACTACAAAGAAATTATAATTTTGGAAGTTCCTTTATTCAGGATAATAAAATCGGTAGACTAATCATGTTTTATTTCGGAAAGCCGAATCTTCTTGTATTTTTGAACATTCCGACACTATATTCAAATACCTGTAGATCATACAGCTAATTTTTCAATTTAACTCGAAAAACTCGGGATTTAAAAACTGTATTTAAATTAGGAAATATTTCTATTTAAATTTTGTGTTTAAATACCGTTTTAATTGTGAATCATTATTGTTTAATATAATTTTGAAGTATTCCAGATGAAAAACAAGCGACACACCATACCGGCACACCGTTCGAGGAACGTGCAGGAGATATTAGGCCAATTTGCACTTAGCAGGCAGTTTGAGCATACGCATTCATATTGTTCTGTTCAAGGTATTTAGAGAAACAATTTTGGGTCTCTAAATCTTTCTGTTGAAGCATGAGTTCCAAAAGTTAGCAACTTTCAAATAAGCTAATTCATCTATGATGAAATAATTTCAATGGAATGGGTGATTCTCAAATGTCGGCCACTTTAAAGATAGTTACTTCAAAGAGAAAAAGTTGTTCGAAATTACTGCACATTTTTTTAATGTTATACCACTAACTGTCAGGTAAGGGAAAATAAACGTGGCCACGACAAAAATTGATAAATTAATATTAAAAAATTATAAGAATTTTGGGAATGGCTTACATATTCTGAACGTAGTGAAATCGTGCAAACTATTTAGTTCTCATTTAATTTTTATAAAATTCAGTATAAATTATGTTTGTCATATGTGTAATAATATTAATCCTAGACACAAAATTGCGTGTAATAATACGATCTAGGCATTATTCAGTATTCATCATCAATTGTTTTACAATCGAAACAAATAATTATATAATAGTAAAATGGTTATAAACTAAAACTTAAATAAATGTCCGCCATTCTACATTTGATTTGTTTGACCCTTTTCCGTGAGTTTCTTTGCGTTGACAACATTAGACTTAGTAGGTTGTGAGCTTTTCTTCGTTTGAATTCCCTTTTTTTCTGTTTAGCCAGTCGTTCATCAGGAAAAATATTTTGATATATACATCTGTTGTATCTTAAAGATAAAAATAAGTATTTTTATTATGATAAATATTATTATTATTGTTCTTTTTTTTAACTTGTACTCGGCTGAACCCGGTTATACACCATAGCCGCGGACTAAGTCAAGTGATCGATGAGATTAGAATGCTATAAATTAATGCAAATAATTTAATACGATGCTTGAAACTTCCTGTGATGAAATTGAAGGTATACAATTACGAGCGGCAACAAACGCTGGAGGTGACAAAAGTCACCTCTAGATGCTTTCTTAGAGCTTCCATCTGCTACTCCACTGCTTTTTAGTCGCTCGTTTCCTCATGATCAAGAAAGTTTCTTACAATGCGACAGGTGCTTAATAAAACCGCCTTTTGAGCTGCTGCCAATACCTTACTGACTCCCAAATGTTCAAGATGTTCAGTGTATCTTACGTGCACATTGCCGGTAGTCGAAATCACAATGGGATGAATAGATGCATGATTCTCATTACTCCTTATGATCTTTACGTCATGCCTAAACTCGTTACACTTGTGGATCTTGGTTATATAGTTTGACTGCAAATTTCGGTTAAGCGGACAAGCAATTTTGACGACGAAGACTCTTCCACCTTTTTTCTCGCATCACGATGTCAGCTCGATTGGCCCGGATGTAGTAATCCGTTTGGATAGTAACATCCCAGTATGAGATGTAATCTTCGCTTCTTAAAACGGGCATTGGAATGTATCTATAGAAGGGCATCCATTCTTTTAAGAGTCCTAGGTTCAGTGCAAGTTATTGATGTATGATGCTCGCTCCATCATTATGTATGTGCGTATATTCTCTCTGAGCCATAACGCGACAGCCATCAATAATGTGCTCGATGGATTCGTTTGTATCTCCACACAATCAGCACCGGTCAACCACTTCTTGATGTTTATTGTTTTGCTCCATGGATTCAACGCTAAACAGAACCATAATACGCTGAAGTAATCTCCTTAAAATTTACCGTTGTAAAGCGTTTTGATCTAGTTATCCTTGGTTATCCATAATCAAAATACTTTATTCTTGTACCCCAGAGCCTCTTCGCATGGCTTAAAGAGTCAAGAATGCGTGGAGAAATTTTGTAAAGGTTTAAGACTTCAAGCAAATAGGCATGTAGCATGGAAGGAAATGGTTGCTTGTAGTCAATGTATGCCATGTGTAAGTTCCTTTGGTGCTTACGAGCTTGAGTCATATCAACAGCATCTATAGACAGATGGATATAGTCAGGTGTATTTTAAGCGTCTGGTTTTTTTTGGTAACATATACGTAGTACCCTGGAGCATAAAGCCTGCCATCAGATCTGGGTGTTTAATGATATTCGGATAAAACCTTGCCAACGCAAAATTCACACTCGTCAGGTACTTGTACCAGAAGTCGTGCACCATGTCCGGACCTGGAGCTTTCCAATTACATGTCCTTTTCAAGACCGCTCAAACATTTAAAGCTTTGATGTTTGTCAGTTGCATTTCAAGGCTATTGCTTGCCCTTGCTTTCTTCAGTTTGAACCACGTAGTGTCAACATTGCATCTGCTCATTTTTGACCAAACACCCGACCAGTAGTTAGTCATATCTTCGAATACAGGGTCTACGGTGCCTTGCTGGTTATTTAGCTTTACTCACAGTTCACGATAGAACCTTCTTTAAACCGTCTGAAAGTTTTGATTTTGTTGCCTCATGCACTTTTTTTTTGTACCGACGCAGTCTCGCAGTAAGAACATCAAACCACTGTCGTTGAAAGTCTAAAATTTCATGGTTCTATTTCCTTTTTTATATTGAGTTAATCGACCCAATTTGCACCTTACTTTGGTAACATCCATATCCAAGTTGATCTTCCATGTTGGATCTCGGTCCCTTGTTAAGACAAAAACTGCATTTGCTGGCCTAGTTTTCCGTCCCAACGTTCCATCGGTTGCCACAGCTGCAGAGTGTACAACAAAGTTTGCACCTCTAAGGCAGTTTGTGCTGCTTTCAAATACATAGGTAAATCCCTGCTGTCGAGATGTGCTATTAATCTACGCAGGTAATTTGTAATGTTCATTTTGAGCAGAGAATGTCTTAGTGTTTGTTCTACATATCTAAACTCTAGTAAAGCATGACCAAAATTCCTTTCAAGGTGCTGTAGTTTTTCTGGGATTTCCCTATTCACATCATCGTTATTAATATCCGGATGTGGTTCTAATAGATCCGGTACATGATGCTCATTATCCCTAGCGCCTATACCTTCAGCGTCAATCTAGTCTTTATTATCCACATCTTCCGAGCCGAGTTCATGAATATGAAGCTGCTGTTATACTTCCATTTTAATAGAAGCTATTTCAACAGCCGAAAGCAGTTTGTTTACAGATACGGAGTGTTTTTGATTTGTCAGATTCTGCTCATTTATTTTTGTGGCTAGCTTTGGGTATTTAAGTAAGGAGAGTCTTTTCTGTTCTTTCCTCACACTTTGCCCACATTTCTCTGCGAAAAAATAAAGGCGACTAACATCTCTGTTTATATAGTATGTCCATTTTCTTCGATTTTTTGGTTGCTGAACCTCTGCTTCTGCCTCTGATTGTATAAGGCCATCCACCTCTGGGAGATGTGGTAGCGTTAGATCATCAATAGGTTAAGGAAGAACATCAACTGCTCCTGCTTGACCGTTTGACGTGGCTTTCGGCTGTCGTTTTTCCACGCCAAATCAACCTGTTGTTTAATCTCCATTGCTCGGTCTTCTGTAACGTGTAGATTAGTTCTGATGTTCTTCACCTTAGTGATAAGATCTCTTAGAGCATTTTTGGTATATTAGGATACTTTGCAGCAAATTTCGTTCTTAAATTGTATCCTTTCTCCATTTTCGTTTTAAACTTCGCACTTTCGTAATAGTTCTTGCTGGCCAGCTGTTTGATGAGTGAGATCTGCCTGACCATAGCCGTCAAAGTCATGAGAGGAAAGATCAAGCCCTACCGCGACATCGTCATTATCATTATTATTATTATTATTATAAAAAAAAACATTTCAGTGTTGAAATGTTGTCACAAGCTTATACTGCCCAACATTTCGCAGGCATTTTTGGTTAGAGTTGGATTTTTATTTGATCATTTTTGCACGGGGCTGTCCCGGTATATATCATCAGTCACGGACTCATTTTTATGATGCCATCAAGTGATCTGATGAGAGCAGTCTGCCCAGACTGTACTGGCTCAGGAATCGAACCCCGGACCTCTGAGCTGAGGTCCGAGTGTCTAACCAACTGAACCACCAAGGCTCAATAATAATAATAATAATGACGATGTCGCGGTAGGGCTTGATCATTCTTCTCATGACTTTGACGGCTATGTTGGCGGTATCATTGCTATTGACAGGGTTTCCCATGCCAAACAGGCTGATAACAAAGAGGAAAGGGACTAAGTAGTACACCTAAACCCATAAATGCAAAATGGAGAGTATGCTAAACATTTTAAAACGCTTGTAGCTTCCCGAGGCACGTGGGGCCAGGCAGATCTCACTCATCAAACAGCTGGCCAGCAAGAACATCTGCGACAAACGGTAAGCAGTGGAAGATCAACTGTGCCTGCTGGGGATGCTTTCGCTAGTGTTAGCTATTTGCAGCCAACCACCTTCACAGAAATACTGTGGGAGAGCATCAATTGCAACACCACCATGAAAGAGGAATCGAACTCCGGACCTCTGAGGTTAAGCCCGAGTGTTAGACCATTAATCCATTTTTCTTTCGGGGGAGGCGTGACTAACTCGGTGGGGAAAGGAGTAATGTGAGGAAGGGACAAAAATCGTGATTATGTGAGTGATACTTATAAAAAAGATACTGGCTGGACATAATAATAACATATTAACTATTTTTATTTCTCAAATACAGTGGCTTATGGCACTGCACCGTCATGTATTTGAAGTGCGAGGCATGCTAGCGCTCCGCGCTTTGACACTAAGAGTACGACTAACCTCGAAACTGGGTCAGCTACATCAGCCCTCCCCTTCCACGCTTAGTTTTTAGGTTTTCTATAGCCACTTGATTGCGCCCCAGATGCGCTCAAATGCACCACCGATAAAAAGAATTGCGCCACCAAACTGTAGGATATTGATAAACGATTGATTAGCGATCACAAAAGAGGTGGGGCACTGTGGGGATAAAAGCACTTTTTGGCACAAAAATCAGCCGAATCCGCAATTTCCAACGAATCAGAGCATTTTTTACTACTCATGAGAAATCGTACTTTAACGAAGACGTACCTTTTTTTTGAATTTGTTATGTAATAATTTGTTATTTAACGGAAATTTTGCAATTGGTTATATTTGCGATATTTACTTAGCCCGATTCGTAGATATTTTTTCACAAAGGTGTAGAATTAGTAAAGTTACTTTTTTGGAATAAAAATGTAACTTGTATATAAATATCCTGTATTTTTTTAATTGTTATAAACAAATTAATGGAGAGAAATGTTAACGGAAAATTTGTCATTTATGCGGAATCATTTCTTTTCATCTAAAGAATATAATTTGTGCACAACTGACTTTTATCCAACAACATTTATCATTATTATAAACAAATCATACAATAAAATTCACTTATTTTAGTGTCACTGCAATTGGCTATATTGATATAAAAACGTATTCCATGGCATTATTCCAGCTTCTCTACCAAACGTCAAAATTGCAACCGTGAAAAAGGTTTTTTGTTTGGCATTTATTAATATAATTTTTGGTACTTTTGGAAATTTTAAATATTTGTTACTTTCTTAATTTTGCCTTTGTATGATCTATACCTATAAGCCTGTGGAATTAGAAGAGTCGCTTGAGTATATTATTCTACAAGAAGAATTTTGGAATCTTCTGTCGTTTGTTTCTGTTTTGCACCTTTTAAGAACAAATTAATAAACGTGGAACTGACTGTACTTTGTATTCTCTTAAACGGTTCGTAGGATAAAAAGTACTTTTTTGATGAAAAATACTAAATTTTTTCAAAGTTAAATGTAGAGTATTATTCAATCACACCCATGAAAATATCCCACAACCTGAAGATGGTTCCGTGGATTCTTCAGTTCATTCATCAAATCTACTTATTGTTTCTAGAAGAGTTTTCAAGAGCACTAAAATTGGTTAATCATCCACATTCTTATGATTCTTCAACGGATGAAATAATAGTTGAGAATGAAGTCAGTAATGAAGACATATTATTGTTTATGTATTGGATGTAAGTTTAACGAAGAGGAAGTATGAGAAGATGAGGCTCCATAATTTGTATCTGCATGGTAGTAAGCTGCACCCTCCTTACCTTATAATTCAAATGGCCAAAAATGATTTTTATCTGGAACATTTCGAAATATCTGAAACAGGAGCAAGTGTCAATTTCATTTCTCTGTTGGCACATACGACTACAAGGATACTCATGAGTTTTGGCGAGGACGAACTTGAAAAATTACAGGCTCAAAGGCTGATACTGATTGGAAAATGGGGGATGGATGGAGCTTCTGCGCAACAAAAGGCTGGACAAAAGTGTTCTACCAAGGTGAATGTTCCTACACTTTCTAATTCAGGGCATGATAATAATACTGAAACTGAGTTTAATCATGGCGAGGGCGACGGCGATGGCGATGACGATGAAGACGACGACGACGATGATGACGATGACGTTAGTCACTAAAGATTCTGTCATCTAGCGAAATAAGGCTCCATCCTCAGTTCATTTTTGTCGACCCATAAAGTTTGAATTTAATGAAGAAACTGATGCAGTAATAAAAAAACGCGTATAAATATTATACAAACCCATTAAAAAAAGTGGAGACTTACATTCTTGAAATTGGCAATTAGCCATTTGAGGTGAGTTTCGATTTCGAGTGCACCATGATAGATGGAAGAGTTTGTAACGTGCTTACAGAACAAAAAGCAAGTACTTGCTGCAATATTTGTCGAGGATCTTGAGGATCAAAGAAATGAAAACAATTATGGATCTATCAGAAGATGCGACAAATCTTATCACGCTATAATATATTGAGTAAATGTTTGAATCTTATAAACTCATGAGTAGATCAGAATAAGGTGAAAATAAAAAAATAAATGTATAAAAAAAGTAAAAAAATAAATAAACCTCTTTCCTGGCTGCATCCTTGACGTTTGGTAGAGAAGCTTAAATATTGCTATGGAATAAAGATTTATAGCAAAATAACCAATGGGAGTGACACTATAATCAACTAATTTGTTTGTAAAAATTGTTTATAACAATGACAAATGTTGTTTCGTGGAACTATAATGTGTAATGTTCTTGTTTTTCAGATGAAAATAGATGATTCCACAGAAAATAAAATTTTTCGAAGCATAGGTATGCCAAATAAGTGAATTTGTTTATAAACATTTTTAGACTATTAACCATAATTGTTATTTGGTGCTTGTTTGCAATTAAAAATTGATTCTTTACATTTGTATAACAAAATTTTTGTAATTAATACATTCGAAATCCGAAAATGTCGCAGTTGACAGTTATACTCATTAATTTATTTATAACAATTAAAAAACTACAGGATATTTATCTACAAGTTATATTTGGATTTAAAAAAAGTAAAAAATTATTAAATAACAAATTCAACAAACGTGCGCCTCTACGTTAAAGTACGTTTCTTCATCAGATTTTAAAAGCAAAGCTCTGATCCATTGAAAATTGAGGCGTCGGCTGATTTTTAACCTAAAAAAAGTGTTTTTTCCCACTGGGGGGGGGGGG
>NC_046657.1:69924874-69940887 GCF_010883055.1 Belonocnema kinseyi
CTATGATAACTGATCACTCTAAACTCGTGACTGGGACCGACAGGGCATCTCGCGTTCTTTTAAAAAAATGTCCGAAAGTTAATTTACAGATATAATTTAGGGGAAGGATTTCCTTAGTAAACCAATTACTTTACCGTCCTTCGTTTTTTCAAAATTTAATTTGATTATTTTTAAGCACGGTTTATGGTTACGAAATTTTCCGTAACTCTAACCCCTTTCTAGCTCGTTTATTAATTCTTATTTAAAAATTGATTTTTGACCAATAACTTTAAACTTTATGACGACAATTTCTTTATCGTTTAAATCATCGTTTCCAACTAGCACTTAGTAAGCAATACGAAATCTAAACAAACTCTTAGTTAACCGGACGCCAGATCCGCATGGACCAGAAATAAATTTAAATTTACAGACAAATAACAAAAAATAAAACAAATGAATAATATAGTATATCAAAATGGAACGGGAATATTATAATGGTTCCAGTAAGTTGCAGCAATTCCAGGACTTACAACGTGTGTTGATAGGATACAGAAGGTCAACATTATTATTGTCTGCGAGGAAACTGTACCCTATTTCGATGGAACACAGCAGAGTTACAAAGTCCCAGTTTCAATGTGTGTGGCTAGTTTTGTATTATGTTCTTGTATCATATGTGTTGTGGTTTTTCCTTGCGCGATTCTACCAAACTTCTTAGGGAAAATATCTTAGACGCTTTATGGTCACTTATTTGGTGTTAATTGTGATTTTGATTGAAAATTCTCGTTTGAAAGAGTGAAAAATGTATTATTTGTTCAATGAAAAAAAATTATTTCATAGGCTACGACGTGTAATGAGTCATAACGATAATAATAATATTCAGTTAATAATAATAATAATAATAATAATAATAATAATAATAATAATATCAGTTGGTTAGACACTCGGACTTCACCTCAGAGGTCCGGGGTTCGATGCCTGAGCCGGTACGTCTGGAAGTTTTTTAATGTACCTTTACCGAGGTTCTGGTGGTTCGGAACCCACCTTAATCTGCAGGTCTCCCCATCGTTTTTGTGAAATCGTTTTTGTCCCGGGACAGCCCCGTGCAAAAATGATGAAATAAAAAATTCAACTCTAACAAAAAATGCCTTCGACATGTTGGGCAGTATAAGTCTGTGACAACATTTCAACACAGAAATGTTTTTTATAATAATAATAATAATAATAATTTTTAATTTTAAGTGTATGTATCTTTTAATTTTAAGAAAATTTAAAATTATTGAAGCTCATGAACCGGTTTTTTGTTTACTTGTAATTACATGTATTTTTTAATTTTCTGTAGAAACCTATATTAATCGGTTTAAATTTAATCCTAATCTCTTTTATTTATCATTAAATTCCTTTAGTAAATAAGTTTTCTCATTCAAATTTAAAAATTAAAGGAATCCTATTGATATATAATTTCTAGTTAAAAGAGTGGGCCAAATAGTGGGGGTGGGTGGCTGTCAACACCTTACTACTATAGTGTCTTTCATAATTTATCAATCAGTAAGTCTAAAAACGTTCAATTTTGATTATATCAGTGGCAGTCAATTGTTATCTAAAAGTAATTTCTTATATTTGAGATAAGAACGTCGCCATTATAATGATCACAACAAGAAATATGAAACGATATAATTATATTCGACGGAAAATTTTAACAATTACAATGTCGTTATCTCACATAATAGTAAGATAACGAATCCTTACAGATATATATTGGTAGTCTAATGATGCAATGGAATATTTCTTAAATACTATTGTTAGCCAAATTATTTACTTTGGCATTAATCAGTATTTTCTCCGCTTCTCGAAAATGGAGTTATTCTATACATTCGTTCTCACTTTGGCGGTCATCTTTCATTCTATTGGTGAATATAATAATATAATATATCTATGATTCTTATTATGATGTGTATTATGCATGAATTAATACGGCTATTCTTAAGTCCTGGAAGCGAACTGAAGGCACGCTGTTCCAGATTATAATTAAATAATAGCCAGCTATATATTATATATTTTCGTATAGAAAAACTTATGCTCTTATGTTTAATGCAAAAAAAAACGATTCTGGGATCCCAACACTGTTCTCTTTTTAGTCATAAATATACGTGGCCATTACATACATAGAAACTTGAAAAGCAGCACTTCAAGTCGGTTCCTACGACTCGTAGAGGAACATTTTCTAAGCGTTTCTATAAACTAATTTTAAACTAAGTTTTACTTACGTTGATGAGCTGCGCTCTCGAAAATCACACTCTGGACATAACACCCTTGCACTAGGTATCCAAAAAAACATCTAGCCCATCTTACCCTCGATTCCTGCGTAAAATAGTAGCACTTTGAAAAATTAAAATTTAGAAAAAACTTCATTATTTTACTTGCAAATTGATTATTAAGTAAGATTCTCTTTAAAAATTCAATAGTTAATTCAACCGCAAGAAATTAACTTTTCGGAATGTGAATAACCGATAATGATACCTTCATTATTGAACAATGTTCGATTTTTTTTTAACACATCGATATTCTTGTTTCTTAAAGATCACATTCTTAAATAAGAAAAGTTCCTTTTTTGTTATTGCTACAAGCGTCAATCCAGCAATCGGATGTCGGCTTTCGCAATTGAAGTCGTTACTCGAGCGTTTATATTTGATGAAACAACAAACAAAAATATTTTTTTCTATCAAATGGCAAATATTTTTCATTTTGCAATTAAGGACAAATTTTCCAATGACCGTATTTCCATGAAAAATGTACGCAGCTCATTGTAATTTCGTAAAACCGAGTGCATATTTTTTTAAAGGAATTTTGACGCTGAGTTCAATTGTTTAAAACAATTAGGAGCGCGGAATTCAATTTTTTTCAACAATTTATATCTCCGCTTCTAATTAACATTAAGAGTTCAAATTTAGAAAGGTGATGAAACTGCCTTTAGCCTTTCCACGCATCCCGGAGACATTCGATTTGTAACCTTATCAGGGGGGGGAGGCGAGTGAAAGTGACCTTTCCGCGGAGCGTCAATTCCGCGCGTCCGAAGGCGCTAGAGAGGGGAAAGCAATTTCTCGCTTTTCTTTGCTCCCTCGGAAACGCTGTAGCGGATTGCTATACAATCGAACTAAATCTCGATTCACCTAAATGTCATTTCACCTAAAACTCTATAGTTTGTGCACAGCGGATGAGAGTCACAGACTCCGAGTCATGGATAAAGAAGATCAGACAATAATTTAAAAAATAATTAATGTAATAAAGTAGAATAAAAGTATAAGTTGTTTTTAATTTAGTAAAGTGAAATTGTATCAATGTAAAGGGAATTAAATAAGTTCAAAAATAGTTACATTAAGTGAAAACTGACCGGTTAATAAAAAATGTATTTTTTCGTAATTTTTTATTTAGATTCGCCGCGAATTATTTTATGTATGGGGTTATAGATTTTTTGTTCATTTTAAATTTACGAATCACAGTTATCAGGTACGATGAGGCGTCGTTCGCTAATGTCGAAAGCTTTAAATTAGGATTAATCAAAACTTGAATTACACGAACATGCAAATATCTTGTAATAATATGTATTAGGTCATCAAGATTCTAAAAAAGATTTTAATGAATTTACACATTTTGGGTATTTCCAAGGATTCCAACGAATGATCATTTCATTTAAAAACTTTTAAAGAACTTCCAAGGATTTTAATGATTTTAAGTAATTCAAAAAATTGTATGTGGTTTTTAACAATTTACGAGACTTACAGAAGATTTAAAAGAATTTTATAGGAACTATAAGGTTTTAAGGGATTTTAACATTTCTAAATATTATTTTTTCTATGACGAAAACATTTAGCTGGTCTGAAATATATTACTTCATTATTTTCTTCTTTTTTGTATCTGTAGTGTATCTTATTGTTATTATAAAAATATAATAATAGGCCTGGCAAATGCTTTTTTCTTCTTCTTTTTCTTCTTCTTTTATTTCTGCAAAACATGAATTTAACATCGTTTTATAAATAACAAGGTATTATTTATCAAACTGATAGTAATTACTGCAATAGTTCATTTACCACTTTTAATAATGTTCCTTTTTTTAAGCATGCTTTCATTCTTAAATTGTCTACTATTTGTAATTGTCTTTATTTTATCATGTTACAACTTATCGAATACATGAATAAATATAATGTTAACTATATATCATTTTAAAAAATTAAATTCCATTTTATTTCTGTTTTAGATTTAAAAAAATTTTTTCACACTTTTTGAATGTTTCTAAATTTAAAAAGTACTATTATATGTGCAGTTTGATTATTTTGCAAAACACAGTTAAATGTACTTAAGTTATAATAAAAAATTTACACAAAAAACATGTTAAAAATTCCCTCAACTTTTTTTTGCTATAATTATAACAATATAGTTTCAAATGAAGCAGTTAAAGTACTGCTCCAGAAAATATGAATGACATTCTTTTATCAATGTCTAATGACCTAACCCGTGCAGAAATCGCCCGATTTCAAACGTAATACCGATTTGGCCCTAATTTTATAATAAACAATGACATTCCAACTTATAAAAACGTCCATTAGGTCGAAATTGATTAATAGTAATAAAAATTAATTGAATGCATATTGTGTAAATAATATTCAAAATAACCCGAAACATTTCATTTAAAAATTTTAATTTTTGTTTAAAAGTCGTTTGGTCTATATTTCTTCTTAACTTGATTAAAAAAATAACACAATCTGATAAAGGATAGCGCAATTTTTCGGCGAAAAAATTATCTACAACCACCTTCTCGAATTTTTCAAGAAGTAATGCAATTGACAGAAAATTGAATTTAATTACAGTAAAATGTTAATAAATCGTAAATCATAGGTTATTTCCCGTTGATTTTCTTTGGAAGCATTCGAAAATGTCATGTTGTAGGGAATCCTTTTGCGAAAAAACTTTTTCTAAATAAAACTTTTCCTTGAAAATGATACCATTTGCAATAATTTTACGTTTTTGAAAAGTATAATTAAATTTTGTATTCTGAAACCTTTTCTTTTTGTGTCTGTAGTACTTTAATTCTAACTTAAAATAACTTAATTGGAAATTCAAAATATTAAGGTGGGCTTCCAAAGGAGAGGACCATTCGATACTTCCGAGTTTACCTATATTAAATCTCCATTTGTGAAATTTGTGTATGGATTATAATAAGACTCATCGTGTACCAATCGTGCACCGATGGGGCACTGATCGGGTTTCCCAATCGGGTGTCCGGACCTGGCTCTTAAATGCGTGTGTGTTTCATCCGCGACTTGGCCCCGACCAGGATTTTTGATCGGGGCCCGACTTGAACTGATCGGGCCCCGATCGGGGCCAGACCGAGATTTCTGCTCGGTAATACATATTATTCTAATATATATGCATATTCGTGTAATTCAAGTTTTGAAAAATCCTAATTGAAAGCCTTCGGCATTAGCGAACGATGCCTCATCGTACCTAATAACTGCGATAAAAGTTTTTAACAAAATATTGTCACGCACATAGCCTCAAATCAATATACCACTATTAAATTTTTGAACGACAGCTTCACGCTCTTCGTGCACAGATCATACATCTATTATTTTTTAAATTATTGTCAGTTTTTCTTTATCGATGATTCGGAGCCTGCATATCTCGCCGCCAACCGTATACTTTTGGTAAAACTTAGTCACCGCATTCTACTTTCTAGCTATGCACACGACCCTCTTTGGAGCTAAACCATCCGCCGTGCACAAACTATAGAGTTTTAGTTGAAATGACATTTAGGTGAATCAAAATTTAGTTTCGATTGTATAGCAACCGCTGTAGCGACTTCAAACTCGCTCAAGTAGTCATATTTACAAAACTACTCGATGAAGATTGATGATTATTTTTTTTAATTTAATAGAGCGCATAGAGGGCAAAAATAATCTTCACTCGAATGTGCGCTAATGTAATTTTTTAATCGTATTGTTTGCGAATGAAAATTGCAACTACATTATTTTTCAATGAATGTTTATTAAAAATGTTGAAACAACGTTTGCAAATCATCGAAAATGTGCTTTGCAAATTGTTTACTCGCTTCGTCACTTCGTCGTTGCTTTGTTTATGACAATTTCTCGGTAAAATAATACATTAGCACAATTTTTTTCTTATTTTTTCCTCTTTTTATTTTACATAACTACTAATTGCATGTTATAACTTTGACAATCGATAGAATGCAAAAGTGCGTAAGGTAATGTCACAATGGAAGTTACATTTTTGTCGAGAGTGTATATTTTTCTCTTTCCCAGAAGTAGTCGACCTACACGGCTTCTCAGAATCAGGCTCTTTTTGAGTCGTGGAAGCTGCATTTTTGTACAAGGTAATTTTTTTTTCATCCAGTGATTTTCTTTGCAAGGTCGATTTTTTTTGTGGATTATTCAGAAACCCCCCAGGCAAAAATATGATGTACAGTTGACGCATTGTGTGCAGTATTATATATAATATTCATTTGTTTTATACATTTTTTGTATAAAACAAATAAATATTATATGTAAAAGTTCACACTATATACAAGGTCTAGACAGCTGATCAGCGGAAATATGCGTTTTCTTTAGAAATGTATCAGACAAAAGTTTAAGGGTTTGGACGAGGATCTAAATGGTGGCCTTAAAGCTGACCTTGCCGTTGACCTTCAAGGTTATTTAAAGGTCAACTTTTATTTTTCAAATGGAAGCCCCTATTTTTAATATCGCCAATCGAAAAAAACGCAAAATTTTACGTTTAGATATGCATCAAGATCATGTGACCCGATGACCTTCAAGGTCATTCCAGGGTCTTATAAACTCAAACAAGGTCTAGACGGATGATCAGGGGAAATATGCGTTTTCGTGAGAAATGTATCAGACAAAAGTTCAAGGGTTTGGACGAGGATCTAAATGGTGGCCTTGAAGCTGACCTTGCTGCTGACCTTCAAGGTTTAAACAGTATATCCAGATCCAGTCGACTAAGGATATCCATCGTAGGTTTCATCAGTCCACATCAGCCATCTAGAACTTGTTTGAGTTTATCCGACCCTGGAATGACCCTGAAGATCATCGGGTCACATGAGCTTGATGCATATCTGAACGTAAAATTTTGCGTTCTTTCGATTGGTGGTGTTAAAAATAGGGGTTTCCATTTGAAAAATAAAAGTGGAAAAAAAGAACCTTGAAGGTCAACGCCAAGTTCAGATTCAAGCTCACCGTTCAGATCCTCGTCCGAAACCCTGAAACTTTTGGCTGCAACATTTCTCATGAAAACGCATATTGTCGCTGATTAGGGGGAGGGGGGACAGATACTTTTCGATGACCCTGTATAAACTGTATATAATTTTTTCACTCCAGTCGGCTACTAATTAAATGTAATAACTTTAACGATCTACGAAATGCAACAGTGCGTTCGGTAATGTTACGATGCTATGTACGTTTTGTTGAGAGTGTGTATTTTCCTCCTTCCCAGAAATTGTTGAGGAACACGAGTTCTGAGAATCGGGCTCTTTTTGAGTCGTTTGTTACTGCTGCGTCTTTGTACAAGGTAATTTTGTTTTTTTGTTTTTCATACAGTTATTTTATACCCTGTGATAAGGGTGCAAATCAAATATTTCGGGACATAAATTGTTTAAACAAATTGAATTCAGCGCCCCTAATTGTTATAAACTATTGAACTTGGCGTCAAAATTTCTTATTAAATACATGCATTCAATGTACGAAATTACAATGAGCTGCGTGCTTTTTTCATGGAAATACGGTTATTTGAAAAGTTTCCCTTAGTTGCAAAATGAGGAATACTCGCAAATTAATTAAATAAATTTTTTTCTTGTGTAATATTTAATAAACAACAATATCTATGTGATTAGAAAAATTATTAAACATTGTTCAATAATGAAGTTATCATCATCAGGTATTCACATTCCAAAAAATGTATTTCATGCCGTTGAATTGGTTATTGAATTTTTAAGGAGAATCTTACCTAATAATTAATTTTCAAGTTAAATAATAAAGTTTTTTCATTGCGTAATAATATAGGGAATTCCATGGTCTAAAACATAGATTAACAACTTTTCGTTGTGCCATTCGTTCTTTTTGTGCAAACTATGATAAAATGCAAAAAAACACGAATTTCACTATTTTAACGCCATTGGGAAAGGGGGGAAGGGGAGAGTATAACTTTTTAGCTGTTACCTTTCACATATATTTTATAGGATGGTACGATGTACCATATGTCAAATTTTCAAGGTGCTACCATTTCACGCAGAAAAAACATCTAGATTGACTGGACTATTTCGGGAAGTCTGCTCTTACCCAGTGGCCACAAAGTTTGGCGACGTCTTCACTTCATGTCGTTAAGGAGTCTTTACGATATCGTAAATAAGTCGTATGACCTAACGATGTCTTTACGACATTGCAAAGACAACGAAACGACATGGACATAGGATGTCGTAATGTTGTCGTAAATATGTCGTCAAGTAGTCGTAAAGATGTCGTCAAGACGTCGGAAAGACGTCGCTAAATTGTGTGCCCACTGGGTATCTAACCTTAATCTTTGGGCGGGCGCTGTGCAAATCCTTACACGATCAGGCGCGCCGTATCTGTGGGATTAAAAATTAGATTTCTGCTTAGGCTTGTAGGAAAGCTCATTAACTGAAATAATGATTAAAATATTGTTATATTTGATTCTCAAATACAAAATTTGAAAAACATTTTACATTTTTTATAATAGTTCTTTTCTGAAATTGTAGGTAACTTTTTACAGTAATCTCAAACTGTTATTTGCAGGTTCTAAAGTGGGTAGCATAATTTTTTCAAAGAAGATGTTCGCATAACCTCCAAAGTATAATTTCCAAGGGTAGCTAATAGTTTTTGCCAATGGTAAAAACGTTCATTTCAGCACTTGTTGTGGAACGGTTCCATAAAATGTTCGCATTTGGGCAAAAAACTACTTTTCAAGAGAATAAAATTTTCAACGCGATAGTTTAGTTTTCAAGCAAATTAGATTAGATTAGATGAATCATTTAGATATTGGTTAATTCATTGGACAAAAAGCAATAATTTTTGAAGATAGATACTGAATAAGGTTTCCCGCTTATAAAATATAATAAGTAAATTTAATATGGTTTCTTTTCGTAGAAAAATATAACACAAGAAAGAAAAAATGATCAATTTCCTAAAAAATGTATTTAAAATGTAAATTAAATCATTCTCAATGATGTTAAACTAGAAGATACTTTCTGGAAAGAACTATTCAATTGAGCCAAAGTTATAACATTTAAATGTTCTGAAAAAATCTCTTAATTCTTCTTGAAGAATGCAGTTCACAGTCCGGCGGAAATCCTTATAGAAAACGCTATCCTGGTCGTTCTTCTTCCGGCAAGCAACATACGGCTGACTGGGCTTCTACAGAGGAGCCTCCTTTTCGTGCCAGGTCGAAGTCTCCTGTTGACAAGACTCCTTCCTTTAAGATACTTGGATATTCACTTGAACAACTTGGATATATGCGGCTCATTCCCCGGAGAAACCAAAACCTTACATTCGAATTTCGAAGTTACAATTTTCCAGCTGGTATACCAATTACTTGGAGAGGAAATGGAAAGATCCACTGCCCCGTGCCAGCCCAAGAACATATTGTATTATCAGCACCCAATGGAGAAATTTTTGCTATATTAACTTTTAGCGGGAGTTTAAGTGGAATATATAGGTCACAAAGACATCGCCCGAGAGCAAAAATAAACATGATAAGCGGCGCAATTGATATTTTGACCCCAGATGAAATTAGGGATTGTCCAGTAGGCAGAAATCACGCAATTTTCCCAAATAATTATATTAAAGCTTTTGCAAACGTCAATACACTGACGTTTAAATGGAATCCAAACAGCGAAAATAATCCTGGTTCTTCTTCTTCAACCAGAAAGTATTCACCGGACCGGTCTTCTGCTCCTGAGGATTCTCTTGGTCGTGCCAGGTCCGAGTCCCCTCCTGGCAGGCCTCCAACTAATAAAGTACTTGGATATACAATAGAACAACTAGGATATGTTCGGCTTATTCCTTGCAAGAATCAGAACCAGCGATTTGAATTTCGAAGATACGTTTTTCCTGCCGATAAAGCAATTCGAATGCGAATAGATCATGTGAGTTATGTATTCGACCCAACCCGAGAGTATTTTGCATTATCAGCAACTACTGGTGACGTTTTTGCAATTTTGGATTATAGCGGAATTCTTCGTGGAATATATAGGACAGACAGAACTCATGCGCGAATAAAAATAAATATGATGAGCAACGAAATTCATAATATTACTCCGGATGAAATCAGGGATTGTCCAGTTGGAAACAAAAAACCAATCAGTCCAAACAGATTTATAACACAATTTTCAGATTACGATTCGCTACAGTTTAAATGGAATGCTAATCGCGAAATTTATTCTGGCTATTCTTTTCCTGCTCGACAACATTCACCTGACCGTACTTTTTCTCTGGCGCCTCCACTTAATGCCAGCCCTGATTCTCCTCCAGGCAGGCCTCCTTCTCAGGAAGTACTTGGATATTCACTGGGAAAACTCGGATATGTTCGGCTTATTCCGCAGATAAATCCCAACCGGCAATTCGAATTTCGAAGATACATTTTTTCCGCAGCTAAAGGTATTCAAGTATTGTTAGGAGATGGTAAATTTTTGCCCGTTCCAACCCGAGATCATATCGTATTATCAACATCCAATGGTGATGTTTTTGCAATTCTGGAGAATACTGGCATTCTTCGCGGAGTATATCAGGCAAATAAGGCAAAAAATTCGAATTGTTTAAGGATAAGAATAAACATGATAACCGGTGAAGTTGCCTGTATGACCGAATTTGAAATGAAGGAGTGTCATATAGGCGAGAGTTACCCAATCTTCCCACGTTGGTTTAAAAAAGTTGTTTCAAATGAAGATTCTCTACGGTATGTGTATCATTAATTCAATGAAAAAAAGATCAACTAAACTACAATATTCTTTGTAATCTGTAGTCGGGTCAAAAATAAAATAATAGATTTGCATGCAATGCATTATGGTTATCAAGGTTTCTTTTCTTTTATCTTTTGCTGAATCCGATAAGGTATTTTAAACATTTTCTTGGAATATTCCAAATTGAGAGAGTTACACGATTTTGAGTTTCCAGACCCGAGTTTTTTGAAAACACCATATGATTTCCATCGCTGATAGACTTTTGATGACTTTCTCAGCTTTAGCATAGAATTTATAGCGATTCGAAGGCAATTCAGAAACAAACAAAATTTTCAAAAGGATGAAAGAAAAAGAAAATTTATAATTCAATATAAAGTTTAAAACCGTAATTTGATTCTTTGTAAATACAAATATTTAAATTTTTAATTATTTTGTGCGACATCGGCTCAATTGGAAGACACCACTATCAGCCAGGTAATAGTCGAATAAGTTAATTTTCAGTATGAAAGAAAGGAATATTTAACAGAATAATAAAATTTTTAGGCGAAGATGTCGATCTTCAATTATTAAAATAAATTTGTAACAGCGTATGTCAGCTTTAAAATTAAAAAAGTCACGCTTCATTTTAAATCTTACATTTTGCACTCTATAATTGCACTGCAAGCACATTTATAACGTGTAAATTTTATTCTACTTCAAGATGAAAATATTAAGAACTGCAATTTTTTTTTTGAGATTACATGCTTCCAAAAGGTGATGTTTTGCAAGCATTGTGTCTCAATTCGCAGTGGGTAACTTTTAAAGTACAAAGCAAAGCACACGTAGCTTATAATTTCATTTTTGGCATTTTGGAATTTTCGAATTACATTTATAGATTTTCTTGAATTAAACTATTTTTTCAACATTTCATCTTATATTGCACATTTTGGACGGAAAATGGAATTTTTCGAAAAAAATTCTTTAGGATTAAAAAAAAATGTGGCTAGTGGAAAAAATTGTGTAAAGAAAATTTGTTCATTTTCTGAGGATAAACAATGTAGCGTCTTTAATTTTTTACATATCGTATATAGTTTGTATGAATAAAAAATTTTGGTTATTTTTTCAAAAGTCCTTTTCGATAAATAAACTAGACGGATTGGTAAAAATAGCTGGCGAACAAACTCGTCGTTTTTTTAAACCAAGAAAAATCTGATTCGGACCTCTAAAGACATCCAATTTTAATTGAACCTGTTTCCAAAGAATTTATATTTTACTCTTTTGCGCACTTCGACATTTTATCTAATGTTGTTGTTTTTAGTCGTTGATAGTACTAATCATTACACGTACCCATTGCTTGCATTTCTTCAAACGACATAACAGCCAAAAATATTTTATTATGTAATAAACAAAGGAATTCGCATAAAAGGTTGAAAAAAAATCTCAGCGACGTTTTCAAAGTGTCGAGGAAGTTTTTGTATAAAATAAATTTTGATTTTTACAGTTAAGTGAGAACCAAGGATAACATAATCTCACTTTGTTTTTTGCTGTGATGTTTTTCATGATTCAAGTTGATAGTTGTGTATTGCTTGATTAATAATAGATTTTTATTAGAAATATTAGTTAAAAACAAGTACGATTGCGCAAATCAAAATGTTTAGTGCCGTCGTTTAAACAAAGATAAAATGAGCTGCCAGATAAAATTAGGGCAAATATAGTCCAGACGTTACGTTGAAGTAATAAGTGGAATTCCCGAAAAAATTCTACTTCCAATGTCTTTAATGAGAATGCTCCGTTTAGGTGTCTTTTGACATATCAAAAATGCTAAAATAGATCAATTGCCAAATCGTTTTCATTAACAGCTCTATAAGTTACATTTGCGTGGGCGGATACTTCCCATTGAAATTTAAAGCAAAATGTTCTACAGAAAAAAGAAAAGGAGAAAAATTATGAGAAAATTGTTTAAAAAATAATCCGCTATCTTCCATAGGTTTCGCCTTATGATACATAGAAAAATCCCCATTTTTTTGGATTTTGAGCAAAAAATCACTTAGTTTCAAAAACCCGTTCAGTTTCTTTTTTAATGAATCGTGTTCGTTTTAGTTTGGGTGAATGCTGCCAGAGGATGAAATAGAGTCTATATAAATCTACGCAGATCTGAAAGAAAAGTATTTTAGACCTATTATTTTGGGAACTGCAAGGTTTCAAAAATTGATTTTCTTGGTGCATTTTTGACTGAAAATAGAATTTGTTTTATGGGATATGTTTTTTTATCAATAAACCATATGTTTCATTAATAATTGTTTATAATAAAATCTTTTCATAAAGATTGTTGAGTACTTTTGAAGTTGTTTTGTAATGAAAAAAGTAATTATAGTAGATTAAAAACGCAATATATACTTTTTAATAGAAAACAACCATTTTCAATAATAGTTTATAATAATATCTTCTGATGAATACTTTTCCTGGTTTTAATTTCATACTAACCTTCAATACACTTGCATTTGCAGAGACTTCTGTAAATTGCACTTAATATTCTTTGACAATATTTAAGAAATTTAAATTAGAGTGAAATCGAAATTAAAAATCCTATTTAACGTCCAATAATCAAATTGATGCAAACTTCTGTGAAAAAAAAAAAGAATTCAGCGACCGAATTTGGACCACAGCATAAAAAAAACAACTCCGAATTTAAACTGAAAAAAATTTTTTTAATTATTTTTGGACAAAAATAAAAAAGAGAAAAGAAAAATGAGAAGGCAACCAACCACCTTGATAAGGGTACTTTATGAGTATTGAAACGTTGGTAATGTAATTTTTTTCTTTTTATCTTCAAAGGACGCCATTTGTAATTGGCAGCAATAAAAATAAAAAAGAAAAAAGAAGGAAGGGAATGTGCTTGGTTGCCTTCTTATTTTTCTTTGCCCTTTTTTTTGCCAGGAAATTATTTTCCTACTATACGGGAAGAGTTTTAACTTAAGCTAAATCGACTCTACTCTCATTTAATCTGAAGTGTTTTTGTGGTGGAGTGCACAGGAAACGACATTTAGTCAAAATTGCACAAAAAAATCAACTTTTTAATCCTTGGAATTCCAAAATAATAATTCTAAAATACCTTTTTTATATTTGTTTGTTTTTTCTATTGGATATTCTGCTCCAAACTGCAATGGGAATAATTCCTTCACGCAAATTTAACTTTTGGAATTATCTCATTAAAAACATTGGAAGGAGGATTTTATTGGGAACCAAACTATCAGATGATTCGACTGATAGGTTTCTTGGTGCGAGCGCAAATGAACCGTGACAGGCAAAAACAAGAATTCTGAAAATATTTTTTTGCTGGATTGAAACAAATTTTTTACAATAATTGAATTCCCAAAAACCAAAGCTCTAAACAAATTTTGATAATTACGAGACCTCATTCTGCTCGAGGCGAAAAAATGTTTGTGTCCTTATTCTATCTGGCAGCTCAATTATGAGTTGCGACGCAGAGATGCTTTACTATAAATTTAAGAGGAAGGATGTTCGGTAAAACCCGTAAGTTTTATTTTGATGTTTTAAAGCTATTTTGTCATTCATTATTAATAAATTGTATTTAGAATATTTGAATGGCGTGTCCTGAAAAAATTAATGTATTTTATTGTAGATTAAATTACTACAAATAATTATAATTTTGAAAGTTCATTTATTTAGGATAATAAAATCTGTAGGCTAATCTTGTTTTCTTTATGAATGCCGAAGCGTCTTGTACTTTCGAACCTTTCGAGACTACATTCAAATATCTTTAGATCATAGTGCTAATTTTTTATTTAAATTGGAAAAACGCGGGATTAAAAAACTTTATTTAAATTAGAAAATATGTTAAATAAAATTTTTTTTCTAATACCGATTTAATTGCAAATCCTTCTTGTTAAATTTTATTCTGAACTATCCCAGATAAAAAAACGAACGACGCACGATAACGGCAAAGCGTGCAAGACACGTGGTGCCTGCACCCTGCATGCGAAATCGCCCCCACGCATTAATGTAGCATTATAGCACATACATTTTGCCGCATCGCGCCAGCACGCTGCGTCACACAAGTGTTGTGGTTATGTGACGCATGTTGTACAGCAGATATTAAGCCAATTTGCACTTTGCAAGCAGTTTTTTTGAGAATACGCCTTTATATTGTTATGTCAATATAATATGTTATATTGTTATTGCAGGGTCTTTAGAGAAACAATTTCGGGTGTCTAAATCTTTCTACTGAAGCTCGAGTTCCAAAAGATAGCAACTTTCATATAAGCCGATACATCTATGATGAAATAATTTCCATGGTATGGGTGATTTTTAAAAAGTCGGCCACTTTAAAGATTGTTACTTGAGAGAAAAAAAGTTGTTCGAAATTGCTGCAAATTTTTTTCACCTTATACTGCTGTTAGGTAACCGAAAATAAGCGTGGCCGCGACAAAAATTGACAAATTAATATTGAAAAATTATAAGAATGTTGGAATGGTATAAATGGTATAAATTATGTTTATCATATAAAGCCGTATTAAGTTAATTAAAACAATAATACTATTGATAATGCATTGCACATAAATATTTATTACTAATAAGCAATCATTTGTATAATAATATCAATTCTAGACACAAAATCGCGTATAATAACATAATATAGGCATTATTCAGTATTCATCATCAATGGCTTTACTATCGAAACTAATAATTACATAATAAAATATATATATAAAGAATAAATTAACAAAATAATAATACACCAAATAATAAAATATATATACAATAATAAAATATATATAATCATGGTAAAATTGTTTTAGACTGAAACTTAAATAAATATCTGCCGTTCTATATTTTATTTATTTGGAGCTTCCCTTTGTGTTTCTTTGCGTTGACAACATTAGACTTAGCTATAACAGATAGCTATGATGAATTAAAAAAAATGTTATTAGTTTAGAAAAATGACGCCAGCCCACCGCCCATTTGGATGGCTGATAGTTTGTTTATTAATGTGGCGCAAAAAATTTCTTTACGGCACATAAGAGCGCATTTAAGATTTCCAGGTCATGTGATT
>NC_046657.1:69940897-69948373 GCF_010883055.1 Belonocnema kinseyi
TCTCCCGCTTAACACCTGATATAACTCCTACTGTTTTGTGGTGCAAAATTTTGCATCGGTGGCGCAGTCGAGCACATTTGGGACGCTATTCATTGGGCTATAATAAACCCGAAAATTAGGAGTAGCGTGGAGACGCTGGTGTAACTGACCTCTTGAAAGTCGCGACTGGGACTGACAGGGCAACTCGCGCATGAAAAACTTAATAAAATTTCGTTTTTGTGCGCATAAAAAATAAGCTTATAAATTTATGAATAATCAATGTCTATACATTTTCACTTGCTGAATCCAAATTTGAACTAATTTTTCGCTACTTCTGAAGTATTTGAGGAGCTTAAACTGAGACCGACGGGACATATAATCAAGGTATGCGCGTCTGATAGCTCTCAGACTGATAGTTTTACTAATTTTTTGAAAAGCCCAATTGACTATTTAAACGCCTGCGAGTGGAATTGATTGGAAAAGTATCCTAGTAACAAATTTCACTTAAATTTAAATTAATTCAAATACCTTTTCTTACTCGAAAACAAATGAAATATGCGTGGGACCGACGGGACATGGAAACGAAGGACAACTTTGAAAATTTTTGTAATAATTGACCAAACAAGAATTGAAGTTGAAAATGTGTTTTCTTTTATTATTATTATTCACACCAATGATATAATTTGGGAAATGAGAATGAGAATTTTTCAGACCCGTATAAACATAGGTACATATCCATTACTTACCTGTGACCTTGAAAAGCCTATACAGAAACAAATTCAACAGAAGCTATTTCACGAGGAAGGTATATAAAATTTCAAACGGCGTATCTGCGTGACATTAGTATCTTTATTGTCTAGTCTAAATCTGATTAGATCCAGAAGATTTCACCTCTAGGACGTATTTTAATTCTATGGTTTATTTTAATTTTAAAAAGTACGCGTTCTTTAAAAAAAAGTTCGAAAGCTAATCTAAACATATAATTTAGGCGAAGAATTTTCTAAGTAAACCAATTATTTTCCCTTCGTCGTTTTTTCAAAAGTTAATTTGATCATTTGTAAGCACTGTTTATGGTTATGGAAGTTTCCGCAATTTCAACCCCTTTTGAAGCTCGTTTACGTATTTTTTTTTGAAAAGTAATGTTCACCCAATAACTTTCAACTGTATAATTACAATTTCTTTATCGTTTTCATCATCGTTTCCAACTACCACTTTGTAAACAGTACCAAATCAAAACAAACTCTTAGATAACCGGACGCCAGATCCGCATGGATCAGAAATAAATTTGAATTTACAAAAAAATAACAACAAGTAAAGAATATAGTACACAAAATTGAAGGGGAATATGATTGTTAATAAATTGAATAACGATTTACGTAATACAAATAACTCATTTTAAAAGAAGGACTGCAGAAAGAATATAGTTAGGAAATTTATTATAATTGTTTGACAAAAGAGAATTACTGAGGAAAAAACAAATGCAAGTGTGCAACTAAATCAACAAGATTGCGAAAAAACCAAATTTCACGATTTAATAATAATAAGATAAATTCTCCAGGGAGAGTCAAAACAATTCAGGGATAATATTATATTATCACAAGTCAAAATCTATTACAGTTGTAGTCCGATAGCTTGCCGTCCGATAAGTGGGCACTCCCGCTAAAGCTTCATCACACGTACGGCACACACCAATTGTGGTTCTCCCACTACGCGTGCTATGTTGCTAATAATTTGCGCCCATGATTTACGCATGCGCGCACCTAATTTCGTGCTACTAGAGGGGGCATCCGATAAGTCCGCAATTCCTGGAATTTTCCGCCCCTACAGCCCCGAAGTTGGAAAGTTATCCGACTTTTACTGTATATGACAGAAACATAGATTTACTGAAAAAAACAAGAAGGAATACAATAGATATCCACGAAGACACTTAATCCACAATAATTCTCTCAAAACAAATGAACTTTGTCGGTGAAAAGAATTTGAGTGTTATTCCGTAAAGCTGCTCGAAGAAAAGTGACTTTTTCTTCACTGTTGTTTTTTTCCATCACGACGAGGTAAGTCCTGATTCGTCATTCACAAATCTTTTCATTGGCGATGATAGGGATTTTGGTAGATGCAAAAGAACGGCGAGAAATGTGACGTAGTCTGTGATGAGTCGGGCTTGAGCTAAGGAGGGCCCAGTCGCGTAGCCGGGGATAGACAATAAACCTCCTTGAAATAGAAACTTTTAAACTTTACTTCAAGGTAGATTAGTTGAAGGGGTCATCTTCAATAATCAATAGTAATCCCAACAACATTTCAAAAATATTTATTGGGTTTTGCTGTTCGGGTAGAAGAATGGGGACAAGATGACATACAGTAGTATGTTAGGTAGGAAATTTCAATTGGTTTGAGTAACTCCAATCGATAAAAGGTGTCCCAAATGCTTCGCGACGTTTCTCTCTCGGCTAAAAAGGGTGCGGATTCTTATACATGGTTAGATTAATCAGAAACTACATAAATAAAGAGGAAACAGTTATTTTTATAAGTATTATTTATTATCATTTTATTTATATTTAGGTATTTTATTTTTTTAAATACTTATTTCGTATTTAAAAGGGAATAAACTAAATAAACCCTAGTCTTGAAACGCTGCAGCTTACGGATTCAAATAACTATAATTGATTCTTAAAATTGACAGTGGATTTAATTAAATATTAGTAAACCATTTAACTCCTGAATAACAAAGGCTGACAAGATTTTTAAATCAGAAACTAGGCTATACTTTTCTGAAGGATTTTGACTCGCGAAATCTGAATTTGGCCTCAGAATTTCTCAAAGCCTGGTTTTTCTTGAGATGTCCTGAACTTAAAGTGCATAAAATGCCGTTTTTCGCTGTATTGGAGGTTAGATTACACGGCTTTTAACTAATGACCCAAAAACCAGACTATAGTTAATATTAGATTTTATGCTTTCACGATGATTCATTTTGATAAAAAGAGATATTTCGGGATTCACTCGTGTAAACAAAACTACGAATTGTTTGCCGACGTTTCGTGAACATTGCAGTTCACACCTTCAGGACTGACCTGAAACTGAGGTATCAGGTCATGCTGTTCTTAGGTATACTCTCAACCATGCCTGTGATTGGCCAGAGCGCCCCACCGTGGGGACTGGTCGAACTTGATTGGCCAATGAAGTGTTTTTTAAAAACTTGACGATACTTATCTAAAGGCTTTCGACGCGCTGAGTTAAAATCTGGCCTCAGAATTGTTCAAACCTGGTTTTCCTTAAGTTATTATAACCTAAATGTTTAAAAAAATGCTATTTTTCGCTCTACGGAAAAGTATAGTCTGGTTTCTTGGTGAGCAGCAAAAATCCGTGCGATCTAACCTCCAGTGTAGCGGAAACCAGCATTTTCTGCACTTTTAGGTTAGGATATCTCTAGAAACACCAGACTTCGGTGGTCTTCTATTTATATCTTGATCCTCATTTGAAAGAACTGGAAGAAACTGGCGAATTTAATGTTTTGCGTGATTCTTCATTTCATGCATGAGTCAATTTTAAGGTTATATTTTTCAGGTATATACTCGTATAGTATGAATATTATTACTATTATACATATTATTAATGTTACTAATATAATTATAACATATAACATTAATTTGAATTAATATTTGACTAACTTTTAATACAAATAGTTAAATTTTCAACTAAAATAATAAGTTTTCTTGGAATCTAGTAAAATATCCTAAGATGTATTAAATCCTTTAAAATCTCATATTGAATTACTGTAATCAATTTAAAATTCCTTGGAACCTTTTAAAATACTCTCAAATATTTCGAAACCTTCAAAATCTTTTGAAAAATCTTGACATTTTTTAAAGGTTTTTAACAAGCTTTGGAATTTTTTTTAAACAACCTTGCTATAATTATTAAAATTCTTTGAAATTCCTTTCATTTATAAAAATAAATTAGAAATTCAGTAAAATATTTTTAAACATCCTCAAATATTTAAAATCCTTTAAAATATTTTAAAATCTCTTGAAAATTCCTTGAAAATTTAAAAATACCCTGAAATATTCCAAATCTCTCATAATACCCTACTACATTATTGAAATCAATTAAAAATTCCTTGCAATCTATTAAGATATCATAAAATATATTGAATCTTTCAAAATCTCATATTAAATCACCGTAATCAATTAAAAATTCCTTGGAACATTTTAAAATACTCTCAAATATTGCAATACCTTTAAAATATTTTGAGATACCTTGACCTTTTTTTAAAGATTTTTAAACGACTTCTGTAAAATTCTTTGAAATTCCTTAAAATTAGAAAATTAGGATGAAAATTCCTTAACATCTTTTAAAACATCCTTAAATATTTAAAATGCTTAAAAATCTGCAGAAATCTCTTGAAATTTTTTAATGCTCTTGAAAATTCCTTGAAATTTTTAAAATACCCTGAAATATCTCAAAACCTTTAAAATCTCATATTAAATTGCTGTAATCAATTAAAAATTCTTTGGAACCTTTTGGAAAATTCCCTGAAATATTTCAAATCTTTCAAAATATCATATTAAATTACTTTAATTAATGACATTTCCTTGGAATCTTTAAAATTCTCACAAATTTTTCAAATCCGTCAAAATCTTTTGAAATGCCTAGGACTTTTTTTTAGGATTTCTTAATTACTTTCGAATTAAAAAAAAGCCTTCTAAAAATTTTTTAATTCTTTGAAATTTCTGTAAATTATAAAAATAAATTGAAAATTCGTTGACATCTTTTAAAACATCCTCAAATATTTAAAATCTTTGAAAATCTCTTGAGATTTTGTAACGCTTCAGATTGAAATTTAAAAAAGAGAAAAGTTTCAAAACGTTAAATATTGAAATGTTTGTAGATTAGAGTTTTGAAAATGAAACAAATAAAAATTCCTAACTTTCGAAATTTTATTTTCAAACATTTTCAACTACGAAATAGGAATAATTTTCAACTCGATGGGATTCAAGTCTTCAAATTTAGAATTGCAAATTTGGAAGTTTATTTATAAAAAATTAATAATTATAAATAAATTGAATCCGTTCAAAATTTAAATGTATGTTTTTCAATTGGACAATCTCTGAATTAAATTATTTCAGACTGAAATTTAGAAAACATAAAAATTTTAAAACATTAAAAATTTAACTGTTTGTAGATTAGTTAAACTATTAAATTAAAGTTGTAATAGAAATTACTCGAGTTAAAGTTTAACTATTTCTAAAACGATTTTTGTATATAATTATAAAATTATATGTATATTTTTTTATGGCATTTTTAAATTTTCAAGGAATTTTCAAGAGATTTCAAAATCTTTTAAAGGATTTGGTATATTTTAGGATATTCTAATAGACTTAAATGAATTTTTAAGTGATTTTAATAACTTAGTATGAGATTTGACAGGATTTGAAATATTTTATGGTATTTTTAAAATTTTAAGATATTTTCAAAAGCTTTAAAAAATTTCAAAAGATTCGTAAAGATTTTAAATATTTGAGGATGTTTTAAAAGATGCCAAGGAATTTTTAATTGATTACAGTAATATAATGTCAGATTTTAAAGGATATGAAATATTTCAGGGTATTTTTAAAATTTCAAGGAATTTTCAAGAGCTCTAAAAAATTTTCAAGAGATTTCTACAGATTTTTAAGCATTTTAAATATTTGAGTATGTTTTAAAAGATGTCAAGGAATTTTCATCATATTTTTCTAATTTTAAGGAATTTCAAAGAATTTTAAAGAAGTAGTTTAAAAATCTTTTTAAAAAAAAGGTCAAGGTATCTCAAAATATTTTGAAGGTATTGCAATATTTGAAAGTATTTTAAAATGTTCCAAAGGATTTTCAATTGATCACAGTGATTTAATATGAGATTTTAAAGGATTTGATACATCTTAGAATACTTTACTAGATTCCAAGGAATGTTCAATTGATTTCAATAATTTAGTATGAGATTTTAAAGGATTTAAAATATTTTACGGTATTTTTAAAATTTCAAAGAGTTTTCAAAAGAGCTTTGCCAAATTTCAAGAGATTTTAAAATTTGCTTCCTGAAAATTTAACTATTTTGTGAAATTTTTTTTTGGTTTTGTATAAAATTCATTTCTTTTAACTAAAAGAAAATTATACTTTATGGAAAATAAATTTCTTTTGTGCAAAGGTCATGTATTTGATTAAAAATGCCTTTTTTCTCATACAATTCAGCCATTTGGATAAAAATTTAACTTTTTGCTTAAAAATTTTAATATTTTGTTAAAAACAAATTCAACCATTTTTTTGCAGAAAACTAATTGTTTTAGTTGAAAATGTAACTATTTGTATTAAAAGTTAGTCAACTATTAATTAAAATTAATGTTATATTTTATAACTATATTATTAACATTACGGAATTTTCAATTTATTTTTAGAATTTAAAGGATTTTCAAAGAATTCTAACAACTTTAGCAGGGTTATCTAAAAAAATTCCAAAGTATATTAAAAATCTTTAAAAGATGCCAAGGTCTTTCAAAATATTTTGAAGGTTTAGAAATATTTGAGAGTATTTTAAAACGGTCCAAGGAATTTTCAATTTTTGACCGTAATGCAATATGAGATTTTAAAATTGATTTCAATAATTCAGTATGAGATTTCAAAGGATTTGAAATCTTTTAAGGTATTAAACTTGTAAGGAATTTTCATGAGCTTTCAAATATTTTAAGCGGTTTTAAAGGATTCAGAAATTTTCAGGATATTTTAAACATTCCAACGAATTTCCAATTAATTTCAATAATTTCGAGCGATTTCAAAAAATTTTAACGTTGTTTTTTCTCATATTTTTTTTGTTTGATGATTCATCAATTAGTTGCATAAATTTGTTTTCTGCAAATGTAACTATTTTGTAGAAAATTTATTTTCTTTTTGGTTCTAAATTAATTTTTTTAACCACAAATTTAACTATTCTATGTTTAAATAAAAAGTGATCCTTTTTAGTTAAAATTCTTTGTATTTTATTGAATAATCTTCTTTCTGGGTAGAAAATTAATCTTTGTTGTCGGAAATTTAACTACGATTAAACATTAATTTTTTGTTCCGAAAATTAGTCTTCATGGAAAATAAATTTCTTTTGTGCAATGTTCATGTATTTTATTAGAAATGCCTTTTTTTTTAATATACAATTTAGCTTTTTGGATGAAAATGTAATTTTTTTATTAAAAATTTTACTATTATGTTGAAAACAGTTTAAAAAATGTTTTTTGTTCAATTATGTATTTGATTCAAAATTTTTTTGTTGCAGAAAACTAATTGTTTTAGTTGAAAGTTTAACTATTTCTATTAAAAGTTAGTCAACTATTCATTAATATTATTATAATATTTCATAATGATAATATTAACATTAATTTCAGTATTCAGTGGAAGCTTCTAATGTGTCCCCTAAGGGTTTACATTTTTCTTACACCTTCTTTATTCCTTTACACACCCTCCACACACTTACTTGGTGGT
>NC_046657.1:69948473-69950222 GCF_010883055.1 Belonocnema kinseyi
AATCGCCAATTTCTTCAATTTCTTTCAAATGGGGAGCGAGATATAAATAGAAGACCTCCGAAGTCTTCCGAAGCCTTCGGTTCGACAATCATCGTACAGCAGAACACCGAAGTCGAATCGTGCATTTTCAGCTTACATACGAACTCACAGTGGTAATCATGCATCTTCTGTTTTGCGGCTCCCAAACAGTAGGTATGGTGGGGGTAAATTTCATCCAGGATCAGGCAGCATTGAGTAGCACCTAGATGCCATTAACCCTCTGGACGAACACCTGGTACCTCTGGATCGTTCTGTTGAGCAGCTTGGTGCTCCTCCTCCGCACGTCACGCTTACTAATGGCGCTTTTGCTTGTTCCAACCCGCGGTCCTGCTTTCACTGCCTGTCATGTAAGGGTGATTTCCGAACTCCTGATAGATTAATACGATCCGAGGAAGGAAGGAGTGATACAAAGCTTCGAAGGTTCTCAGTGCCCGTGGAAAAACAAAATTTTACTGACGTTAATTTGTACTTCGGTGCGCTTCAAATTCCCTGCTCCTGTTGACACCCATAGGCAGAAGGCCTAACCTTGCTAGAGGGTAGGTCACTTCTTCCCAGAGAAAACTGAGGATGAATAAGAATGATTATTTTTAATGACGTAGAGCTAGCCTTCAGTCGACTAGCCTCATATCTGACCGACACCGAAAGATTTTTAGAAAAAGGGAGTTTGAAAAAGCGATGATCTAATTGTACACATAACTTTATTCTAATTGCAGCAAAGTAGAGCAGATGATACCAGCTTCACTTAAAATCGTACAGCGACTGAATCTTAGCTTCGTTCGCTGAGGACGCGAAGACACTCAACGGGAGTAGGAGCAGCAATTAGCACGTTGATTAGCCCAACAGTAGAAAAAAATCGCAGGCGAAACGCTGGAACTGCTTACCAGGTCGACTACCTCGGACTTTGAGTGTCACGCCATGTTTATTATAAAATACATTGCAACTGACGAAAAACTATAAATTAAAATTGAAGCAGTTACTAAAAATGAATGATTTTAAATATGTTTTCGAATACTACTTCAATTTCATTTTCCTGCTAAGACCACGAAGCTGGATTGAATAGAAGGGCTATTCGGGGTTCAATGTTTATAATCGATTATTCACATTAAATAAAATTGAAAACTCATCAAATTATGAGGATCCCCGAACAAAATTTATAACACCTACTTAGATTCTAGCTTGAATTAATATATAAATTATTTTTGAAGAAAATAGAACTTAATTACTAGTTTGAGGCTTATACTTTTTTTAAAGATAATATCTATCGGAAATTATATTTGAAAGCTCTTGATAATCCCTATATCCTTTCCTTTATTTATAATGGCTAGATCATTTTCTTATGTTAACATTATATGAAGGTAAGTTTTAAAACTTCGGAGAATGTTTACAACTTTCCGGTTGAAATCGCGGCTATCGCGAATGAGTCTTAGAAGGAATGAAACCTGAAGAAAAGAGATAGAGCACTTCTTGATTTACAATCAGATTTGGTAAGAATCAAATCAATCCTTTCTTAGAAAGTCAATGTAGATACGAGGGTGGATTGATAAGTTTCCGGCCTGACCAAGAGATGGCGCCACTAGGCCTACCTTGAGGTGGCGTTCTATAGTACCATCTTAGATAGCTTGTAGCTATAGTTTCAGCCCGATCGCCATGTTAGTTTAGGTTTCAGAGCACACTGAACAAGACGCCTCTGTGTTTTTCTTAAAAATGGAA
>NC_046657.1:69950322-69958449 GCF_010883055.1 Belonocnema kinseyi
TTCTATAGAGATGGCATTACTAGACTAGAACACCGCTATGAGAAATGTATCAGCCTTGGAGGAGATTATGTTGAGAAATAAAAAAAAAATTCTTAAAAACGTGGTTTTTCTTGGTCAGGCCGGAAACTTATCAATCCACCCTCGTATGAGGAAATTTTTTTTTAGGAAAAAATTTTTTTCTAAAATTGTTGACTTCAAAATCTTGGCTGCAAAATTGAAAATTATTGTTTCTCATAAAATACTAATCACCGGTATTTTTATTTCTTTCAGTTTTAATTTTTGTAAAAAAAAATAAAAACTGATTTTAGTTTTATATTACCAATTTAATTTCTTTGGAAAAGGCACGCAGTGATATTCGAAACGCCAGCATCATCAATAAACGAACTTTTAAATATTTTCATTTTTTAATTTCTTTGACTTTAATGAAGATCCAAAACCCTACAAGAAATACTTGCTCATAGAGATGAAGAATGTCGAAAGGAAATGAAAGAAACGCGTTTGAGTAAGAAAGAGACAGTCATTAGCGTACGATAACTCACTTAGGCTGAGCAAACACGTACTCCTAAAACCCTGCAAAATCGGATATTTATCACGTTGGAGCTTCACTCAAGTTTTCTCTTGACATAAAATTAAATATATGGTAATAAAAAGTTTGATGAAATAATAAAAACTGTCAAATGATACCCTTATCTGCGAATAATAAAATCATTTATCAATAATAATAAAATTAAATGTTCAGAATAATAATGTCCTTATCTCGTATATATGCAAGGTAACAACTACTTATGGATATATTTGTACTCTGATGTCGCAATGGAATATTTCTTAGACGCAATTGTTAACCAAATTATTCACTAAATAATTAATCAGTTTTTTCTCTACTTTGCGAAAATGAGGCTGTTCTATACTTTTGTTCTCATTTCAGCAGTCATCTTTCATTCTACTGGTGAATATAATAAAATATCTATGATTATTATTATATTTTATGTAATGCATGTGTAAATACAGCTATTTGTGTACACGTGATTAAAAGAATGACGTAGGTGTAACAACTACATTTTAGGGGGAAGTCTGGTTTTTACAGTACTTTTGGGTCCTTGAGTGGATTTATCGAAGATACGAGAGAGAATCAATGCGCCAGGTTTGAGAAATACATTTATTTTATTTTCCTGTATCGGTTTCTCAAAGAAACGAGACCGAACTAATGTCCCAAGTCTCAAAAACACGTCTTCTGCAAAGAAATCTGGTTTTCCATTATGTTTAGGCCGCTGGTGTCAGTTTTCAACTGCAGGGACCCCAAATACTGTAAGAAGCAGACTCTCATAATTTGAATGTATTTTTCACTCGTGTTTCCACCTGAGAAATTAATTCCATCTCACGTCTTCAAGAAACCAACTCCAGGAACCCGAAAGTACTACACAGGGATCGCTATTTGGCGCAATCTCATATAACAGATGAGGTGAGCCAAGGGGGCGAGAGAGAGTGCCGCATGAAATATCAGCGGAGTTGCGCAGTGTACTATTCCGCACTGTAAAAAGCAACGAGAAGAATAAAAGGAATATCTCAGAGAACACTGATTTACCATAAAGGCTATTAAGACCATCCTGAAAGCCCCTCAAAATCGTGGTCCTAGTGTATAAAAATCAGAATTTCCCGAAATAGATGTGTTTTTTTTACACCTAGGGCTTTCGTTCAATCTTGGATCATCCAGAAACTTACTCGAGGGCACGTAACGTACTGCAAAAACTAGGCCGTCGTCAAGAATTCTTGTTTTCTTACACCTGGCGCATGTGGTTGATCCTGTGCCCTTGAGGAACTTACTCAAAAGGCCCAAAATTACTAAAGAAACCGAAATCGCGTTGTAGGAGTTTTATTTTTGGCAGCAAATGCAGAAGTTGGATGGCAGAACTTCAAAATTCAGATCAGTTATATTTAAAAGTTCTTTTAAAACTGAACAGTTTTGAGGAACATGCTGTTTTCACAGTCAATGCAGGTTTTGACGTGGATAGCATAATTGTCTTGAAGAAGATGTTTGCATAATTGTTGCAAGGATAGATACATTCGGAGTCTTATTTCCAAGGGTAGATGTTGATTTGTACCCCTTGTACAAACATCCATTTTTGACTCTCCTGCAGCAAGGATTTATCGTCGGAACTTCAGTGCACCACCCGAAAGTGAAGCTGTTTGCCGGGAGTCAGACAAAGAGAGCTAAATGAAATAGGATCAAAACTATATTTACAAACGAGATTTTTATTTTTAATACTTTTGCTTAACATAATAATAATTTGTATTACCCAAAATATGACTAAAAAACTAAATGTTTCTAACAAGTTTTAATGATACATCTTATGTTCTTTTGTTTTAAAAAGATCGCTTGGTCAGAGTTATAAAACAGTTAAAACTAAGTAAAAATAAATTTTCAAAAAAATTAGACATACTAAAGAACGTTTGCTTTATGTAGTAAGGAAATATGATATTCAAGAATTATTTCGCTTAATCTTTATTAAATCATCTGAAGGATACTTTCTGCAAATAACCACTGAATTGTATGAACGTTCTCAACAAAAAATTAATCTTCTATTTCTTCTTGCAGAATGTAGTTCAAAGTCCGACTGGAATCATCATAGCGAACGTAATCCTAGTCCTTCTTCTTCTGACAAGCAACATACGCCTTACCGGACTTCTACAGATGAGCCTGGCTTACGAGCCAGATCCCGGTCTCCTGCTAGCAGCCCTCCTTCTGTTAAAGTACTTGGATATTCACTTGATCAACTTGGATATATTCGCCTTATTCCCCGCACAAATGAGAACATTACATTCGAATTTCGAAGTTACATTTTCCCAGCTGGTAAACCAATTGGTTGGAGAGCAGATGGAAAGAGATTTACTCCCGTGCCAAATAAAGAAAATATTGTATTGTCAGCATCCAATGGTGACATTTTTGCAATATTAGCGCATAGCGGGAGTTTGTGTGGAATATATTGGTCACAAAGACATCATCCGAGAGCAAAAATAAACATGATAAGCGGCGCAATTAATAATATGTCTTCAGACGAAATTAGAGATTGTCCAGTAGGAAGAAATCACCCAACCTTCCCAAATACTTTTATTAAAGCTTTTTCAAATGTCGACTCGCTAAAATATAAATGGAATCCTAATAGCGAACGTAATCCTGATACTTCTTCTTCTGCCAGACAATATTCACCTGACCAGTCCACTACTCCTCAGGAGTCTCTTGTTCGTGCCAGGTCCGAGTCTCCTCCTGGGAGGGCTCCTACTGATAAAGTGCTTGGCTATACAATAGAACAACTAGGATATGTTCGGCTTATTCCCTCCACAAATCAGATGCAGAAATTTGAATTTCGAAGATACGTTTTTCCTATCGATAAGCCAATTCGAATACGAATAGATCAGACGGTCAATGTCCTTAAGCCGACCAGAGAATATATTGTATTATCAACATCCAATGGTGACGTTTTTGCCATATTGGATTATAGTGGTATTCTTCGTGGAATGTATGGGACAGGCAGGACTCATCCGCGAGTTAAGATAAATATGATCAGTGGTGCAGTTGATAATATGACTGCCGAGGAAAGGAGAGACTGTCGAGTAGGCAAAAATTACCCAATCTTTCCAAACAGATTTTCTAGAGAATTTTCACATTACAATTCACTACAGACTGAGCGGAACGCTAATAGTGAACGAAGTTCTGATTCTGCTCCTGGCAGACAACATTCACCTGACTGGACTTCTCTTCAGGAGTCTCCTTTCGATACCAGGTCCAGATCGCCTCCAGGCAGGCCTCCCTCTCATGAAGTACTGGGATATCCACTTGCAAAACTTGGATATATTCGGCTTATTCCACTAACAAATCCAAACCGGCAATTCGAATTTCGCAGATACGTTTTTTCTGCTGCTAAAGGAATCAAATTAATGTTAGAAGATGATAAATTTGTGCCCGTGCCAACCCGAGAACATATTGTATTATCAACATGCAGTGGTGATGTTTTTGCAATACTGGAGTATACTGGGATTCTTCGTGGAATATATCAGGCAAATAGAGCAATTAATATGAGTTATTCTAGAATTAGAATAAACATGATAAACGGTGCAGTTACATATATGACCGCATTCGAAATGAATGAATGCCACGTAGGCAATAGTTACCCGATCTTCCCACGTTGGTTTACGAAAGTTTTTTCAAGTGAAGATTCTCTACAGAACGTTTATTATTAATTCAATAAAAAAACATAAACTAAGATATAATATTGTTTGTAATCTGTAGTTTGACCTTTCAAGTATGTAACAAAATTAAAAATCAGAAGAATTTAAAAACTTTATAAACAAGAAATTTGTTCAGCGTGGTTAAATAAGCTGCATTACTATTGTTTCCAAATTAATTAAACTTTTTAGGATCACAATAAGCGTACTTGGTGTTTTAGCGATTTTGAATCCCAGACCCTGTTATTTTTGACCCACCCTACTCTATATACATATATGTCTTTTAACTCTTTGTTTTATTGCATGTGAAACTGTTTTTTAATAAATACTCTATTGAGCTTGTAATTGATGTTTTATTTTATATATTAAGTAATATCCGGTGTTCTCAAAATTAGTTCTACCCTTAATATATTCGATTTACGTGCATGCGTTTTACGTACACGCGTGTGGCTAGCATGGCGTGTGACGCATACCTGTATGTCCATGATTCGCACAAGCATACCTCCAGTCTGCATTTGCATTGCACTCATTTTATTATCTAGGATGACTATGATGCAACTCACAATTAATGTTTCAATTTAACCACTGCAGTAAACATTCCATTTTGTACAATCGTATTTGTTAGCAGCTTACATTTTTAAGGGGGGAATAGGGGATAATGCATGAAAAAAAACCCTTTCTTATGCATTTTTTTAGAGATCTGGTTAAAGTAAAAGTATTTAAGTGTTTCTCATATTAAAAAGTATTATTTTTAAAATAATTAGTCATTTTTTGTAAAAAAAATATCGTGAAATAGGCCAGTGACAGAGCATTTTCAAGTACACTTCTTGAAAAAGATGATTTGCGGTTCCCGCGATATCTGAACGTAGATTTATCGGAAATAAAAAAAGTTGCGATATTTAGTTAAAATATAGCCTTATACCTTAATATGTAAAAATTTGAACAAAAATATCGTTGAGGCGGGGGGGATTTTTATGTGTAGAAAAAGTTGACCAAGTTAGAGAAGGATCGGTTTGGTAGTTTTTGTGAAATCACTGGAACGTACTTTTAAAAATGTGGTTTTGACAAAAACTCGTTTAAAATTTTTAACATGGAAAAAGTAAGAGGAAAAAAATGAATTTTTCTAACGATTTCAGCTCCTTCTTTTTTCTCTTACACGGGGCACACTTCACGAACCTAGAAAGTGTAGTGAAAGCTAATAAAAATTCTTATATTTTATAGTATTTTTCATTTTCTTCTGGCACGTTCCTATATTTTCAAGCACTGCTGCGGTCTATGAGGAGGGTCGACTTTAAATCTATAACTTCAAGAGTTCTGCTCCGATTGACTTAAAATTTGTACACAATCATTTAAAATTATTTTTCAACCAAAAAAAAAATCGCAAGTGCCTATCCCCCATTCCCCCCTTAAATAGCCTATTCTTTATAAAGCAATACACAACTACCTTGAAAACATTGTTAAGAATTTTTTCGACATTTCATGTGACTACCCTTTCTTGTTATCTGATGAAAATTTTTCATTTTTTGTGTAATTTTAAAACAGGCAAGCAAAAGTTGCTAAAACGAGGATTCTGGCTTTTTCATTTCAATTTATTCAAATAAACACAACGAAACTTTTAATGGAAAATTTTCCCTCAGGTCTATTAATTTATTTCTAACAGGCGGCAGCCAGACATCATGTTTGCCGCATTAAAGGAAATTATTCTAACACACACACAAAACTGATATTCCTCGAATAAACTATATTTTCTTTAAAACACTTTTTTTAAATGCCCAAGCTCATCATCCTGGCAGAGTGGCGTAGGTACCTAAAAATCCTAAATTAAGGGAAAAGATTTAAGAGGTGTCGAAATCAGATCAAGCAAAAAAAAAAACAACACTGGTTATAGTTTCGGTAAATTATATAATTTATCAAATTTATCCTATTTACAACTACAAAAAAAACAACAAAAAAAGAAAACACTCCAAAGTTTTTTTTTGAAGGAAAAAAGAAAATTGTCACCCTTGATTAACAATTAACCTGAAAACAATTTTTTGCTTGAATAAATTTCGCCCTGGAGGGAACAGAACGATACCAATTTCAATGCGCCATCGGACGCCATTAGGGAAATTCAAAATCCAAACAACTACAAGAAGATAAAATAATAAAGCCACCCATCTTACGACTAATCCGAGTCCAGGGATGTAGCAGCACGTCTCACAAAAAAATAACAAAACACCAACAATTGGCTTCTTTTTGCTCCGTGGCGAAAACTCTACAGAGTTACAAGAAAAGAACACTTTCTCACCCGAGGCTCGAACGACAAAAGACCACGAGTTCGCTGGTTTCCGCAGCACACAGACCGCTCATTCTGCGATCAAAATAAAATAAGCAAAAAAATTAAAAGTCAAATCAAAGGACTATCGTTATGTGTGGACAAAACAAAAAAAAACCAAAATCATAAAACTAACCACCACGAAAGAATAAACAAAGAAATAGCCTTAACTCATTCTACGGGTTAGACTATGAAAAATATGTCAGACACATGCGTAAGTCAAAAACCATGAAGAAAAGAAGAATCAAAATCACAAAATCCAAAAAAAAAAAATAATAAAAATATTCCAGGACGAGAGGAGATGAAAGAAGAAATTGGAGCAAAACAAAAAAAAAACTAGATCTACCGTCCTTGGCAGCCGAAAGGTACCCGCGTCCAGGGTACTCCCCTAGTACCGCTGGTGACGGAACCCACCCCGCTTATAGTAGGTGCAGTCTCGGCGGTGTATTTCCTCCTGGCCACAGAACTCACAGAAGAGAGTGAGAGGATCAGAGCACCATTGTCACATATGCCTCTTCTTACCACAATTGTGACAAGGCACAAAGGACATATGATGGCGGAAACTGCCCGCAGTCTGTCTTCCTCTCTTCTCCCTTGGGGAATTTTGCGGTCGAGAGGCCCAGATTGAGCAGCCGCAGTCACAACGGTGGACCCGCCTAGCCCACATAGCGTACAAAAAAGTTTTAACTTTTGGGGGCAGTCCTCCCATTCGTGACCCGCGACTCGGCAACTAAAACAGCGCTTGTATTTGTGCTTCCACCTCTCTGCGTCAGCCTGCATGACATTTACTGAATGGTATCTACCAGCCCCCCTGCTCTGGATTCCTCTCCTGAGATCCTCCGGAACCTGTTTAGGAGATGCCTCCCACACCACTTGTCGGAGATCCCCACGTACTCCTTAACATCGCCCGTGCTTCCACGAGCGATGTTACCGGCCATTCCTGTGCCCTCTCCAATCTCCACGACCGGTCCCTTACCTTCTCGGAGCATGCGCTGGCTGTTGGGGTTCAGGGCTATTCCCTCTAAAGCTAAATCCACCCTCTGCAGGGCCTCCTACGCATAATGGACCTCCCTAGGATCGATGAAAAGGCTCTTGGAACAAAAGAAAATAAAACATGCCAATCTCCATGCAATATGCAAACAAAACTAATCCTATCAAGCACAATAAATAACATTAACATGAGGGAAACCAGACTCAGTAATACCTCAGCCTACCGCGATACATATGGTTTAAGATTCTTAACGTGAAAAGCACCGAGCGCCCTTCCATTAGCATTTGCCAATTCGTTTACCAGGGGGGAATGTATTCCCATGACGCGAAAAGGACCATGAAAACGCTTGTTCAGTTTGGCCGATATTTTCTTCTCCTTTGAGGATAATACCGTCCAACGCTTCGAAACTCGATCTCCTATCTGATACTTAATATCACGTTGTGATTGGCTATAATAACAAGTTTGCTTCTCATGAGCCTCCTCTAAATAAAGCGTCACGAGGTGGGGGCCGTTCATTTTTCGGAACGGTAAAAATTAAGAAAGGTAAAATTTCAGAATGGGTTATAATACATAATGGTAAAACTTAGGAATAGCAAAAAGT
>NC_046657.1:69958549-70014271 GCF_010883055.1 Belonocnema kinseyi
ATAAATACTATTCAAAGTTTTGGATTTCTGATTTATTCCTTTTTCCGAATTTTTGGTATTCCTAAGTTTTACCATTATGTATTATAACCCATTCTGAAATTTACCTTTCTTAAATTTTATCCGTTCCGAAAAATGAACGGGCCCCCACGAGGTCTCGTAATTCTTTTAGGTTAACACCTGTTGCCTTTTGTCAACTGAAACCACCAATTCCCACGCTTCTGCGTCTTCAATGCTTGGATCTATCAGAGGGTTTGGTCTAAAAGCATATAATTTCCCTTCTAACACTTTCCACCCATGATACCTTCTAGGGAAATTGTGTTGTGAGAGGGCTTCGGATACATGGTGTAAAGCACCTTTATGATGGACTATTTCAAACGTGTGCTCTAGTAGTTCAAACGACCAAAGTGCCAATCGACCAGTCGGATTATGCAAATTATGCAGCCATAGCAAACTGCTACGATCCGTGAACACCGTGAATATAAAACTTTCTAGGAAATTACGAAATTTACGGAAAAACCAAACTACCGCCAGACATTCCCGTTCCGTAGTGGAATACCGACGTTCGGAATCCAATCAGGTACGGCTTGCGAAAGCAATCACTCGTTCCTCCCTCTCAATTACTTGTGTCAGAACGGCACCTAAGCCAAAACTGCTAGCGTTAGTTTACAACACAAAGGGGAGTTCAAAATTCAGACATGCCAAAACCGAAGCCGACGAGAGTGCCTTTTTAATCGCTTCAAACGCCGTCCCTTGTTCGTCCAACCAACTCCAATGATTATTTTTCCGCAACAGGCGTGTGAGGGGTTCAGCAAGCGAAGCAAAATTTTTTATGAAGCGTCGATACCAGCTAGCCATACCTGAGAATCTCTTGAGCTACCGAATATTACGCAATACAGGGTAATTCAGAACAGACGACACCCGTTCCGCATCAGGCTGTAAACCATGTTCGTTGATCCGATATCCTAAATACCGGACCCCCGATCGACAAAACACACTCTTCTCGGGACTAATGTTTAGTCCCGCACCATAAATTTTATCTAACACCTTCCTAAGCCATTTTAAATACTCCTCAAAAGTCTCGGACACGACGATAATATCGTCGAGATAGGTGAAGCCATGGGGGCGCATTTCAGGGCCGATTAAGTTGTCAATCAATCGTTAGAAAATGGCAGGTGCCCGCTCAACCCAAAAGGCATGCGCTTATATTTGAATAAGCCACGCCCCGGAACTGAAAATGCTGTTACAACTCGACTGCCCGCCTCCAGAGAAACTTGATGATAAGCTAGACTCACGTGAATGGTAGAAATATAATGGGCTGACCTTAACTTATCCAGTATATCCTCTAAAAAAGAAAGTGGCTATGCATCGCCCTTAGAAATTTCATTGACTTTTCTGTAGTCAATACATATGCGATATGCACCGGTAGGCTTCTTCACCATAACCACTGTACTAGACCATTCTGAACTATATGTTTCGATAAAGTCTTGAGATAAAAGCTTATCCACCTCATCACACATTGCTCTCAATACGACCGGAGAAACACGATAGTGTCTTTGTTTGATTGATAAATGACCCTGAAAATCAATTTTATGTTCAACAGGGTGGGTACAACCATATTTCAGACTCTGGACCTCAGACAATTCCAACAATCCACATCAAGTCACTTGCCGCCTGATATCGTCTCCACTCATAAGAGTGGTGCTACCATCTCCATGATGAACACTTTGTTTCTCACCAGGGGACCTAGCTACATACCACGCGTTTCTAAAACCATCTTGGATGAGACCGAACTTACGCAAAAATTTCCAGCTAAAAATACATTGTGGTGATAATGCTTCAGTTATTCGAAAACGTACTTCATGCTTCACCCCATCTAATTCTATCGGCAGGAATACCCGCCCCAGAATCTGAAAGGTTGCCCCATTAGCTACTCTCATCATACGTGCTTTAGCATCCACCATTTTCCTATTATTATCTGCTATCAATTCCTGTGCGAGAGATTCCATTAAAAATGAGCGTGAAGACCCACCATCAATAAGTGCGTCAATCAATCGTGTACCGATCTTAATTTTCGCAAACAGCCTCATGGCCTTTTCTTCGGTCTCGATCTCCCCACATGACGGTATTTCACCTGCAAATCCCCTACCTTGTTCGGTTACCCTGTTATCCGTCTGGATCCCTCTTAGTCCATCCTGAACTACACTAGAGAGACTCTCCTGTAATATTTCTTCGCGCAGTGCTATATCCTTCAATCCAAGAGGATCTAACGTGCTAGTACTAGCATGTGGCACCCCCTCCCTCTGAAATACAGCCAAGGGGTCAGAATTTCTGCACCTAGGATGGATTTTAACTGGATGCTCTACTCGGATGATCTCTACCGGCTCTTCGTCCCTAGAACTGCTCCCCCATATTCTATCTAAACAGGAGGTTTCCGTTTTTTGAATACATTACCCCTTTCGGACAACCACATTATTCACCGTTCTGGAAATTGACGGAGCCAAAACAGTAATAGTCGGCTCATGAGTGTGACCCATATTATCCTGTAATAATTGGGTCCGTTATTTGTTACGGGAGGAATTAGGGGCCCTAATCTTTCCTCCCCTGTTCGTTTCCCTTCGCTTGGCATTTGGCACAATCGCTCCTAAATACCCCTTCTGCCCCGCACCCATAACAATACTTTCGCTTTTCCTCAGGACATTTAAAATAGGGGTGGTCTAAATTTTTGCAGTTCCTACATTTATAATTCCTATATCTTTCCTCCTGTAGGATAGCTCTCAAGCTACTTCCGGTAGATTGTGTAGTTGCGGAATCCGAAATCTCTTTCATAGAACTCGAATTCGAATTACCTTGACTAGATATTTTTATCTCTTTAAACTGTTTTGATAAATTAACAATCATTTCAGTTAAGTTTTTGAAATCCGCATTCTCTTTATTTTCCCGCTCACTCTTGAAACGGGCCACTCACAATTTGATTTGATTCTGCAAATTTTCCATATCGCATTCTCTTTCAGGTTCGCTTATACCTATGGCGACTATCGGTACCTCCCCCTTCTTTTGAATATTGGCTCTGTTCGGTTTTTGCTCGGTCTGTAAGCGTATTCAGGAAGACGAGAATCTTCAGGCGACGGAGGTAGAATATCTTCATCGCCCCTGGCGGCTGATCGTTCGTAGTCTTGGACAAGGGCAGCTAACTCATGATGAGATCTAAAATCTCTGTGCCTAATCGCACATCTTATTTGGCGGCGCATATTACTATAAGCTCTATCCAGTTTTTCTTCTAGTGGGATAGGGCGTGGGTAAAGTCTATACAGACCCATATTGTATGTTAAGTAATCGACACTAGATTCTTCTGGACCCTGCCTACGAGTAATTATCTGCTCCTCTAGTCACTTTTGATAATCAATATCCCCGAACCTATTACAAAATTCGAATTTAAAATCTTGCCGATTCCGCAATAGTTACCGATTATGTCTAAACCATACCAAGGCTATGCCCTCAAAAAAAAGAATTACTGTGAAATATTCTTCTTCACTCAAAGAATTTACTGCCCGCCCATTCTTTACTCTATCCAAAAATGTGATCAAACTAGTATCACTACGCCCTGCGAACTTAATATTCCACTGCTTTGCGATTTGTGACAGGCTTTTATTACCCCTTCTATAAGGACTACTGGCCAATCGGAAAGCAGTAGGCTGTCCAGTATATGGGCCTCCTATTGAGCCGAGATAAGAGGGTTGGTAGCGGGGTTGGCCGTAGAAACTACTTTGCGGGATCTCCCTAGGAATATCACCTTGATAGGTACCATACCTGGCGGGTTCATTTGGTTGAAGACCAAAATCTCTTGTATTTTCCCGATATTGAGAATAGAGATTGTTTAATCCGGCATAGGTTTCATTTCGCATACCGTAACCACTCCTATGATCCGTTTGTCCCGATGTTAAATTATTTGCAAAAATTTCATTCGATATTCCTAATATTTCCTAATAAATTGGCCTGACTCTCGTCTGATTTGCTATATTATTTGGTAGATTAGCCACACCTGTCCTATTGTTCCGATCCAAGTGCGATCAAAATTGTGCCCTATTAGAAAATGGTGTTGGAGGGGGTTTTCGAGAATGTAAACCACCCTCCAAATATAACCTACCTAGGCCTTCGTAGTCTATAAGCCAATCTGTATCCACATAAGCCGCTGATGATAGGGGAGGTTGTCCTGCCGTTCTATCCCCACTACCGCATACCATTCCTAAATTTTGTAACCTAGCTATGTGGTCAAAATTTCTTTCAAAAGTAGCCCTTGAAGAAGTAGGGGCTGGCATACTTTGTAAGATTTGGTTTGGAAAATGAACGGATATTTCCCCTATCGGGGAGTGTGGCCTACTCATTCTTCGTGAATCTAATTGAACAGGTGCCCCCTCTCTACCTCTAAAATGTCGACCCACCTCTCTTAAGGGTGACATTGTTGGCCACACAAATTGTCCTGGATTTTGGTCAGACATTTAGGGCTGGGTAATAGTCGCCCTATTGTCTATTATTCTACTCGTCACCACTTTATTTGTGTTAGTTCTGACTGTTGTAGTTAACGCGACTGGGATTTCAAGTACGCCCCCCCCCCCCCACTAAATGATCCAGATTCCAAGGGTGAATAATTATTTTCGATTGGTGGACCGTTTCTACGAACCGTGGAATTAGTGCTATTTGTGCCTGACATGATTGCATTGTCCTCTAATAGGGAAGCATTAAGTTCTATTCGACGCCTATGCGATTTAAATGGCACTTGGTGTGACGTATCCTCATCGATTGCCGTCCAAACTGCCTCCCCCACAAATCTTTTAAAATATCTGATTGCCCTATCCAGTACCACTTTGCGAGTTCCGGTATTATTTACGAAATGCGCATTTAAAATAGCACGAATTCTACCCGTACCCAGGTTTAACAACCAACTATTGTCCTGGTCAGCCATGTTAAAAAAAAATAAAGGGAATAAGAAAATCACCTGAACGATCCACCCCGAGAGAGAGAGAAAAAAAATTTAATTCAATAATGAAATAACTGATTAAATCACATATATCGAAAAAATTACTCGTCAGTCGATTCAATCGATCATTTTTCATTTAATAATTATTTAAAAGCTTAATCAATAAGCATAATGTATTCATTGACGATTTCAAAATGTAATCAATTTAAAGAAATTTCATTGATTACTCATTTCAAAGTTAAATCGATTTAAATATTTTTTTTTATATTAAACACTCGAAACTCTAATCAATTTAACAATATTTATCGATTCATAATTCGAAGGCTTAATCGACTTAGCAAAATTTATTGATTTAGCATTCGAAAGTTCAACCAATTTAATAAAAACAAACTAGAACAGAAAAAATCAAAAAAAAATTTGCCGGAAAAGTCCATGGATTGTTATTTAAATCAAAACAAAACGAAAAATTTTAATTCAGATTAAACGAACTAATCAAATAAAACAACAGCAACCACAAATTTGTAAACATAAAATAAAAATTTAATTGATTAAACTATTTTCACGTTATTTGATCGACGAAGATAATTAATCGCCCTTTCATCTACGTTAAAAACGCTCCAAACCACTTTGTAACGCGCAAAGACGTTTTCGCCCTCTGTCACTTTTGTATTTACAAGCTTTCTACCGTTTCGCCTGCACCAGTGAACCGTGTCGCATTCCGTTCGAAGTGAGCTCCCGCGAGCCGAGTTCTGCCGAGTCGTCCCGAAATTCGCCGACCGCTCCCTTTGCGTTCACCCCGCCGTTAAATTAAATTATGGCGCGAGCACTCGACACTTTTTACGCGAACATAGTCTAAAATTCCACATATTTTGATAAAATCCATAGGTAAAATGAAAATTTCATAGCATAAAATGTAAAGTGCTAGGATATATACAAAAAAAATCATAATAAAATAAAAAAGGTTTAAAATCATAGCATAAACAAAATTCACATAATATATGAAAAAAATCAATAATGCGAGGTACAAAAGAAGCACATTTAAGATAAAATCAACAGTCATAAAATCACAAAATTATAAAATAACATGGCATAAAAAAATCAAAAATTCCAGATAAAAAAAATCATATTCAACAAAATTGAATCAATAAATAGGACATCACAACACATATAGAATAAATAATGCTTTTAAAACCCTATTAAAACCAATAGAAACGACACTCTCTCAGATTTTTTTCCAGGTTTTTTCCACACGTCAAGGCGCCAGTTAAAACGAAGATTCTCGCTTTTTAATTTGATTTCATTCAAATAAACACAAAGAAACTTTTAATGAAAAATTCTCCCTCAGGACTATTAATTTATTTTTAACAGGCGCCAGAGAGACATCACGTTTGCCGCCCTGAAGGAAATTATTTTGACACACACAAAAAACTGATATTAATCGAATAAACTATATTTTCTTTAAAACACTTTTTGTTTAAATACCCAAGCTCATTATCCTGGCAGAGTGACGTATGTGCCTACAAATCCTAAATCAAGGAAAAATATTTGATAGGTCTCGAAATAAGGTCAAGCAAAAAAAAAACAACACTGGTTATAGTTTCGGTAAATTATATAATTTATAAAATTTATCTTATTTGCAACTACAAAAAACACAAAAAAAGAAAACACTCCGAGGTTTTTTTTAAGGAAAAATAAAATTGTCACCCTTGATTAACAATTAACCAGAAAACGATTTTAAGCTTGAATAAATTCCGCCCTGGAGCGAGCAAAACGATACCAATTTCTCTGCGTCAACGAACGCCATTGGGGAAATCCAAAATAAATAGAAAAAATTACAAGAAGATAAAATAATAAAGCCGACCACCTCACGACTAATCCGAGTTCAGGGATGTAGCAGCACGTCTCACAAAAAAATAATAAAACACCAACAATTGGCTTCTTTTTGCTCTGTGGCGAAAACTCTACAGTGTTACAAGAAAAAAACAATAGATAGAATTTCCTTTCAGGGTAGGCTTAACTCAATCAGTGAGGAAGGGAGTGATGTGAGGAAGGGATATAAAATTTTTAGTTTGATCTAGAATTCTCTTGATATTTATTTAAATAACACGTTCATTCCGCAACACTGCTCCAACCCAGGTTGCTGATCAAACTCTCTAGCAATCACCCCAAGTGAAGATCCACACGAAGTCGTCTTGTGAGGTTCCCCACTTGGTTCCATTAGTATCTAAAGTATTTAGTTTCCGTCATCATTCACTCTACTGACACTCTTTTTATTAACTATTTGTCGCCATATTTTTCTGTGCTGACATACTACTCTAGCTTCTTTTATGTCCATCCATTTTTTCATGCAGGCTCTCCTGTTTCGATGGCTTCTCATGTCTCTTCTAACTAGGGTCTCATTCACACATTCTAACCATTCTTTCGGCTGTCTGCCTCTGGGCACGCTGCCATTTACTTAACATTGATTCAATTGTTTCGTTAGTTGTTCATTTGGAATTCTCTCAACATGCCCGTAACAAAAAAGTTACCAGAGTTATGGCATTTTCAAGTCGTAAAAAAAACGAAACAACTTTTTGAACTTTTTTGAAATTATATTTTTAAAAAGTTTCATTTGTTGGAAAACGACACAAGGCATAAAAAAATTAATATCACCTACTTTTTTTTAATGTGATACTCGAGAATCTTGAGATATGATTTTTCAAAATTAGGTAATCGGAAAACATCTTTTTTTTCATTCGCTCACTGTAAAAGAAGTTATGAAAATAAAAATTTATTATTGTACTGAAAATACTCATTCACCGACAAGCTTTGCAAAATAGTATAACATTCCTCCTTTTGTTTTTTTCCATCACAATATTGTGCATTTTTAAAAACAATTTTATTTATTTTGAACTTGGAGCATGTTTTTCGTTTTTATTTACGCTAAAGTTTTTTTGAATTTCATTTTGTGTTTTCATTTTTCCATTCTAAAATTTTTTCAGCATATTTGAGAACCTTGGATAAATGTAAAATATACGAGATCTTAGAAAACAAGAGATAAAATAACTGAATTGTTTTCCCAGACATTTTTTCAAAGTACTGCTAACATTTTGGGTCATTTTCAATACAATAGCAAGAAGAACTATCATAGATATTAAATGAAAAATTCAAGTATCTAACTTATAAGCTGAGTTTAAAATAACTAGCTAATTTCGGAACAACCAAATAGTTGATCCTAACTAAATCAATGAAATAATTTTCTCCTAAACAGTTGGACTTACGGACAATGAGTTAAACTCTCAATTAAAAAAGAAACATTTTTTTATTAAATTCCTGAAAGGAAAATTTTTAATTAAAATATTTGATTTTTAAGCACAGATAGTTAAAATTTCTTATTAGGTTCAATTTTTTAGTCGATCTTGTTTCAGGGAAAAAGGGAAAGTTTTTAGAAAACATAAGAAAACATGAATGCTTGATAAAAGAGCTACAGAGAGGAATAGCAACAAGATTGTCCAGTATGCGACTAAATTAAATTAACTGTTTTCTGTTTTTCAAAACAGTTTCTTTTTACAGTGCAAGTTTATGTAAATTAGAATGTTTATTATTTAATTTTTATTATTTAACATTGATTTTTCTATGTAGTTTCAGATTATTTTAAGAATTTTAGCGGGAAAATAAAAAATTTTTCTTTTTAATAATATATTTTACGATAAAAACAAAAACTGTGTGTGTTATTATAAAAATGTTCTCAGAAAATTTGTAAACATTTTTTAGACCAACGATTTTATGAGTTATATTTTACTTTATATTGCATGGTTCGGCAGAACAATATGTATTATTAAGTGTACCAAAGGAAAATCTGTGAAGTAATATAATTATCTGCGTCAAGGCTTTTGACAATAATGATGTCGTTATCTCACATATATGAAAGATAACGGCTTTCAATGTATATATTTTTACTCTGATCAGGCAATGGAATATTTCTTTGGAACAGTTATTAACGAAATTATTCAGCAAACAATTAATCAGTTCGTTATCTACTTTACGAAAATGAGGAGGTTTTATACTTTCGTTCTCACGGCCATCATCTTTTATTCTATTGGTAAATACATTAATACAATATATCTATAATTCTCATTATATTGTATATAATTATACATGAATACGGCTATTTTCGAGGATTGCGAACGAAACGAACGTCTCCCAGAAATTTAGTTTTTTAGAATATCATATTTTTCGCATCCTGTTCTTGAATTGGATAACCTCATACTGTTATTTTCGGTGCAAAACAAACATTTCTAGGAACAGTTGATGAGCTGTTGATGAGCTGTGCTCTCAGAAATCACAATCCGGAAGGAACATCTTTGCACTAGATACGCGAACATCTGCTTCGAAAAAATTATTCTACCCACGTCAATATTATGCTCTTCCTGTGAGTTACTCGACCACATATGATTGAACCAACGCCCTAAGTGTAAAAAATACATCTTCTTACGGGAAATTTGCTTTTAATTAACTTCAATTCTCTGGAGCGCCTTTAGAAAACACATCAGACTTTCTCAAAGGAAATGTATTTTTCACACCTGAAGCATAAGTTCGACGTTGCGTCCTCAAAGAACCCCCTCCAGGGATCTTGACGTACTGTGAAAAACAGGTGTTTCTGACGAAGATGCGTTTTTTACACCTGGGGAGCGGGCTGGATTCCGTGCCCTGAAGAAACCTACTCGAAAGACCTTAAAGTTGTATTGAAACCAGAATTCTCTGAGAAGAATGCGGGTTTCCACATGAAGCATTTGTTGAATCTCTCATGATCCACGAATCCATTCCAGGGATCCTATGCAATGCGCTGAGATAACGATTTTCTGGAACCTCATATACAAGATCTGATAATTCTAGAGGACGAGAGAGAGGCACTAAGGTTCAGAGTAATTGTACAGTTCGGTTCGGTATTAGAGAAATCCACAAGCAAGGAGGAGAGGAATCATTAAATGGAAAACTTCGATTCATCCTAAGGTCATTTAAGGCCTTTACGCCATAACGCAATTTACGTGTCGTAAATTGTGGTACCAGTGTATAGAAATCAGACTTTCCAGGAGGGGATTTGTTTTTTACATCTGGGGATTAGGTTCAATCTTGTATCGTTTATCATCCCATTCCAAAGAACTTAATATACTCTAAAAGCCAGGCTTTCATGACGAAGTCTTGTTTTCTTATACTTGGGGCATTTTTTTGATCTCGTGTCGTCGAGGATACTTACTCTCGAGGCCCAAAAGTACTAAATATGCCAGAACTCTTTGTAGGAGATGCATTTTTGGTATCTGGAGCAGGAGCTGAATGGCAGAACTTCAAAATCCGGATGAATTTATTTTAAAGTTTGGTTAGAAATTAATAGTGCAAGGGAGATAACTAATCTCGGGTTTTAGCGCTTTTTGCAAAGTTAGGTCTTATTTTTAAATACTGTTGCTTGACATTATAATAATTTGTAACCTAAAATGTGACTACAAAAATTAAATGTGACGAAAAAATATTAATAATGCATACAAAATGTATAAATATTATTAAAAGAAGTAATCGTTCTCTTCTTGCAGAATGCAGTTCACACACCGGCAGAAATCCTGATAGAGAACACAGTTCAGGTCCTTCTTCTTCTGGCAAACAAGATGCGTCTGCCCGGACTTCCACAGAGGAGACTCCTTTTCGTGCCAGGTCAAAATCTCCTGCTAGCAGGGCTCCTTCTATTAAGATACTTGGATATTCACTTCGAGATCTTGGATATGTTCGGCTCATTCCCCGCACTAATCAGAACGTTACATTCGAATTTCGAAGTTACATTTTTCCAGCTGGTAAGCCAATTAGTTGCAGAGCAAATGGGAAGGGCCAGAGTCCCGTGCCGGCCCAAGAACATATTGTATTATCAAGGTCTAATGGAGATATTTTTGCAATATTAATGAATAGCAGGAGTTTGTCTGGAATATATAGGTCACAAAGACATTATCCGAGAGCAAAAATAAACATGATAAGCGGCGCAATTGATATTTTGACCCCTGATGAAATTAGGGATTGTCCAGTAGGCAAAAATCAGCCAATCTTCCCAAACAATTTTGTTAAAGCTTTCTCAAATTATGATTCGCTGCAGTTCAAATGGAAATCTAATGGCGAACGTATTCCTCGTTCTTCTTCTTCTTCTGCCAGAGAACATTCACCTGGCCAGTCTTCTGTTCCTGAGGCGGCTCTTATTCGCGCCAGGTCCATGTCTCCTCCTGATAGGCCTCCTACTGATCAAGTACTTGGATATACAATGGAACAACTCGGCTATGTTCGGCTTATTCCTCGCACAAATCAAAACCGGCGATTTGAATTTCGAAGATACGTTTTTCCTACCGATAAACCAATTCGAATGCGAATAGATCATATGCACTATGTTTTTGGGCCAAACCGAGAATATATTGTTTTATCAACGTCTGATGGTGACGCTTTTGCCATCTTGGATTATAGTGGAACTCTTCGTGGAATACATAGAACAGTTAGATCTCATACGCGAATAAAAATAAACATGATAAGCGGCGTAGTTGATGATATGACTCCGGATGAAATGAAGGATTGTCCAGTAGGCAAAAATAACCCAATCTTTCCAAAGAGGTTTATTAAAGACTTTTCAAACCACAACTCACTGCAGATTAAACTGAATGCCAATAGCGAACGTAATACTGATTATTCTGCTCCTGAAAGACAACATTCACCTAAGCAGATTTCTGATCAGGAGCCTGCTCTCAATGCCAGATCCAGTTCTCCACCGGGTCGGCCTCCTTCTCATGAAGTACTTGGATATCCGCTTGCAAAACTCGGATATATTCGGCTTATTCCACAGATAAATCCGAATCGGCAATTCGAATTTCGAAGATACGTTTTTTCTGCTGCTAAAGGAATTCAATTAATGTTAGAAAATGGTAGATTTGTGCCCGTGCCAACTCGAGAACATATTGTATTATCAACATCCAATGGTGATGTATTTGCAATACTGGAGTACACAGGGATTCTTCGTGGAACATATCAGGCAAATAGGGCAATTAATTTGAATTATTCAAGAATAAGAATAAACATGTTATCCGGGACAGTTACCTATATGAACGAATTTGAAATGCAGGAATGCCATGTAGGCAACAGTTACCCAGTCTTCCCACGTTACTTTAAGAAAGTTGTTTCAAATAAAGATTCCCTACAGAACGTTTATCATTAGTTAAATAAAAAAACATAAACTAAGATATAATATTCTTTGTAATCATGTCTATCGTTTCAAAATCAATTATACTCTTTAAGGATTTCAATATGCGTTTTTACTTCTTTATTATCTAATAAACCATTTATAGCTCTTAAATTATTTCAAAATACGCGAAAAAAAAGGTATATGAGGTTTATATAAAAAATTACTATCGCAGATTTCTTCAAATCTCTACATTTCGAGGCCCACTATAAATAAATAAAAAACCAGTTTTACTGTGGTGTTTGTCATTTTCGTCGCCGTCTTTATACGGAATAAAATTTGTAAGACTAATTGGATTAAGTTAGAATTGGGCACACTTGTTCAGGAGCTGAAATAAAAATCGAGTTCGTTAATTATCTATTTTAGAAAAAAAATTAAAAAGTGAGAGCATTTTCATAATTTTTAGACCACTTTTTTAAGATTTGAAAATGTAATGAATAATTATTTGTATTACACAAATATATATACGAACGTTGTAGCCTCACAACTTTTTTTGAAAACAAATTTTCAGAATTATAGGATTGAACCAAAAAAACAAACGAAGATTTTGAGTAAAAACACGGACGATATGAAAAAAAAGACAAAACAAGAAAAACGTTAAGTTTTGAAGGCCCTACAAGATTATCGTAACACCTTTTTGAATTTTGTTAATCTCGGACGGCCTACAGTACTCGAAAGTTTCCATGACTCATCAGTATACTAGAATTTTTTTCGGACTTTTGATGATAAATTTACAGCCGAAATTAAAAAATGCAAACTTTTTCATCCGAAATGGCGACCAAATTTTAAAAAAATGTATCATGTTCAGGGATCGGAACATTTGAGCTACGTTTCAATAATGAGGGACTCTGGAGGGGTTCGGGTTTAAACCGAGCCGTCAAATTTTCTAAAGGGTTCAGTCCGAATCGAATTCTTTAAAAAATATCGAAAGCTTCGGTTGGAAACAGGCTTCGGTCAGTCCTCTAACTTCTAAATGAACCTAACCCTTTACAAAATAGTGGTTTCGATCGATGATTAACCCTTTCCGGCATACATTTTTCAGGGAAAGGAGTTTCCATGAAAATTGGTACATAGGGGTTTTTAGGGTCGCTGATTACGAATCTTAACTCCGATTTTGAACATTCAAAATGGCAGGTCCAATATGGCGGCTAACGTTTGGCATATTTTTTTATTTTTTCTGAAAATTGGTATACGAGGGTTTTTGGCATCACTAGTCACGAATCTGAACTCAGTTTTAGAAAATTCAAAATGGTGGATCCAATATCGCAACTTAAATTTGTAATATTTTTGGATTTTTTTAAAAATTGGTATACAGGGGTTTTTTGGAGTCGCTCATCACGAATCCGAACTCAGATTTAAAAAATTCAAAATTGTTTTTTGAAAGTTGGCACAGGAAGGGGGTCGCTGATCTTGAATCTGTATTCAAAATGACAACTATTTAGAATATTAAGGTTTGAAAAAATATACACCTAAAACATGAATTAGTACCAATTTTCTGAATTTTCAAAATCTAAATTCAGAATCGCGATCAGTGAGTCTAAAAATCCTTGTACACTAATTTTTTTAAAAAATCCAGAAAACTTTATTATCCCTGTATACCAATTTTCAGATAAAATCCAAAAATATTCCATATTTCGAAAGCCATATTGGATCCGCCATTCTGAATATTCAAAATCTGAGTCCACATTCGTATTCAGCGACCCCAAAAACCCTTAAGCACCCATTTTCATAAGGATATAATGGAAAGTTTTTCAATAATGAATTTTTTCAACAAAAAAGGCTTTTTTCATGTTTGTTTATAAGTATTAACAAATTATTTTAAAAATTTAGATCCTTCCCATAAAAATTTCAATTTTCTATTATCCTGCGACCATTAAATTAAAAAAAATCTGTGTAAAATCCAATGAAAACTACTTCGAAATCGCAAAAAATGATATGAAAAAAGGTGGGAATACGGTATTCCCACCATGCCGTAAAGAGTTAAACTAACCGGTTACTGTTAGTCTCAGTCTTATGAGTTTTTTTTTCTCGGATAGTGAAAAAGTTCCCGAAATTAAGTACGGAAATATATGTGTAACAATTTATTTTTGTGACTCGCAGCAAAAAGGTAAGTTTCAGTAAATTTATGGTTCAAATTTCACATTTATTTCTTTAACAGGGAATACTTAACTCTTTTAGCATTTGACATTTTCAGAGATTGACATTTACACTTATTGCTTAAAAACATAAAATTCTGGAATTTCTATAATTTTTAAGCAGTAAGTGTAAACGTAGATCTCTGAATATGAGAGAAGATTAAAAGAATTTCGTATTCAATAGTAAATAAATAAATATGAAGTTTAAACCATAAATTTATTGACACTTGCATTTTATTGCGAATCACGAAGCCACATTTTTACAAATTAACTATCTTACATTGTTTCAGCAATGTTTAACTATCTGATATAAAAAAATATACCCGCTGCGCGCACATTCTAACTGCGCGCTGTATGCGTGGCGCTTCGCGCCAAGTTAGAGGGCGCTAAGGGCGCGCGGGTACGCTCTCTGCGTATATCCTGCGACTTCGACAAATGGCTTAGACAAATTTGAACAGCATGTGAAAACTTGGTATGTTTCTTAATATAATGTTACTAAAAAAGACATTTGTTTTTTGTAATTTAGTGAATAGAAACATTAAACCACAGACTTTAATTTCGTTTGTTCAAACTTCAGTTATAAAACTACTCTTCTTTGATTAATTAATCTAAAACATTTTCAATTTTTTTGCAATTGAAAAAATTTATCAAGGTCATTTATAAATCTTGTTAGTATATACTAAAAATAACGGTTCACGATCAAATTTCACTGTAGACTTCGCATTCTTTAAACACAAATTTTTCGACTTGAGTACGAGTTTTATGATTTAAAATTTTAAAACGCCTTTTTTATTTTATTTTTCTCAGTTTTTAATTCTTTTTTTGTATTTTGGGTTCTGTTTACCGCAGTTACAGGGCACAGCCGTTAAAAAAAAGAGGTCGTAAATTTGGACGATTATATTACACTCTCATAAATGAGAGTTTAAAAATCCTAGGACTGTATCTCAAAGAAACTGGTTTATGTATTGAATTTTTCCAAAATTTGGTTGCTATTTAGGATACAAAATCTTAAATGTTTATTTCAAAATCGCTCTTAGAAATCCGAAAAACCTCCGAGTATCGAGGTTGAAAAAATTCTTAGTAATTCCAAAAGTCTCGAAGACCTTAAACTTTCAATCAGCTTAAAACTTTCGAGTCACTTAAAAGTATTCCAGTACTTAAAGGCATTCGAATGCTCGAAAAATTTCAAGCTTTTTGGAAAGCTCGACTCGACTTGACTCGAACCTGATCGAGCTCAGCTTGATTCGGCTCGGAAGCTAAGAAGCTCGCCGCGACTTGTTCGAACTTCGAGCTTGGAGTTTTTTGCACACCCCTATGAATCAGAAATCCAAAGGCCGAGGTGCATAAATAGATGACATTTGCATTTGATATAAAATATTTGAACATGATATAGAAGTGGTAAAATCGTGCACAAAATCGAGTTCAAAACATAAAATAATGGTGAGAATATTTTCTCTAAAGCTAAAAGAGCTTTAACAAAAGAGCATTCATAATAATCAACAAAATTACGGTTTTCGATGCTTTTACCTTTAATTTTAATAAGTAGGTGTATAAAAGATCAATTTCTTAGAATGCACTAGAATGATCAAAGGGAAAGTTTTTAGAAAACATGAATTGTTGAAAAAGGTATATAGAGAGGAATAGGGTTTGAGTCACTTTTCGGTCAGTCTGTACATTTTTTTTATGTGTGATTTAATAATAATTCAGAAAAGTTCGTGTTTCAGCGAGGTTTCAATATTTTTTATCATGCTCAAGTAGAAGAATTTTTTGTTACGGTAAAAATCTCGACTAGAAAATTTTAAAAAAAAATTCGAGAAAACTCGTTTTTCTCCCACATTGTTATAGGCTCAAATGGAAAAAGTAAATTTGTTATTGTAAAAATTTCGATTGCAAAATTTAAAAAAAGTATCGAGAAAAATGCTTTTTTCCGCATTTCGTTATAGGCTTCAATAAAAAGAACTAAATTTGTTATTGTAAAAATTGCGATCACAAAATTTTGAAAAAAAATTTTCTAAAATTGTTTTTTCCTCACAGCATTCTTTGCTTTAATAAAGACCATTCAATATGTTATTGCACATATTTCGACAGGCAAAATTTCAATAGAAAAATTTTAAAGAAAAAAATTTTCAATAGCATAATTTTGTAAAAAAAAATTACCGAAAATTTATTTTGTCATCGCGTTATAGGATTGAATAAAACAAACTACATATATTATCTTCAAAATTTAGCTAGTAAATTTATCAACAAAAAATTTTAATAACACTTTCTGGAAAATCACAAATAATATATAGTCTACAATAAAAAGTACTAATTTATGATACTATACGTACATTTTGTAATTGATTGGACTTTATTCACTTTTCTTTCAATACATTCACCCCTATGGCTTTGAATTTTTCTGAATTCTTTTGAAATATTGTAGCTTTTTTCAAAAGATTCCGAAAATGTTTCAAAAGACTTCAATCATTTAAAATATTTTCCGGTATTTTGAAAGATGAAAAGGCTTTTTCAGGAGATCTAAATTTTTTTGAATAATTGCTAAAGAAATGGTTTTAAGTCATTTTAATCGATTCTGAGAAATTTCCAATTAATTTAAATAATATAAGTGATTTTACAAGATTTCAAAGATTTTATGATACTAAAAAAAATTTAAGTAATTTTCAAGAGCTTTAAAAAATTTCAAAAGATATAAAAGGATTTAAAGGGATTTCAAACATGTCAGAGATATCTTTAATTATTTATAATTTCAAAAATTTCAAGTAATTTTCAACAACTTTAGAACATTCTAAGGAATTTCTCAAGATGTGAAATATTTTTAGAGATTCTAAAAGATTCGAAGGCATTTTCGAAAGATTAACAAATTTCAAGCAATTTATAGAGATTTCCATGGTTTTCAGGGGACATAAATAAACGTTCGTTGGATTTAAAAGAATCTACTAGAATTTCGGAAGGTTATAATTACAACATTGTTTATTTAATCATTTGAAGCGATTTCAACTAATGCAAAAGATTGCGAAATATTCTAGCGTATTTTAAAGGAGCACAAGGAATTTTTTATTCATTTCAGTAATTTTAATGGGATTTCTGAGGATTTGAAATATTTCAGGGTATTTAAAAACATTTCAAGGCTTTTTTGAATGGTTTTAAAAATTTTCCAGGAATTTAAAAAGATTTCGTTGGTTATGTAAAATTCTATGAAAGCTAAAAAATTCAAATTCTATTCAATTTTTGCTTTTCATTAAATTTTTTCGAAATTCGTTTTTAATTTTATTTTATTGAAATCAATGGAATTTTAAACCTTTTTCAAATTCTTTTGAATTCGTTACAATTTAACTTAAATTTGTTTAATTCTTACAAATGGAATCAAGATTCGCAATCTTGACCGTGAAATTGGGAACTTTATGTACCGGAAATTTGTTTAAAAACCGGGAATTTAATTTCGAGTGGAGTAAAATTCCAGTTTTCTTTATTTCAATGATTTTGGTCAATTTAGAAAAGCGATCTCTACTTTATCTATAGTCACAGATATGAAATCATAATTTTTATTACATTTTTATTTATTTCTTCATCAATTTTGAAGTTAAATTAGTTGTTTACAAATTTACGTACGTTTTGAAAAATTTACCTTTTTGGTAGAAAATTAATCTTTATGGTTGAAAATGAATTCCTTTCTACATAAAATTGCAATATTAATTTTTATGGAAAACTGAACTTTCCTTGTTCGAAATTCACTAATTTGGATAAAAATGTCGTCGTTTAAAAATTCTTCTTTTCGATTTAAAATTCCAGTATTTCATTTTTCCAGTTTTACACAATTTTTACATTCTATTCAAGAGAAGGTATTAGATTTGTGTAAAATTCTAGGTATTGGATTTTTATAAAACTCTTTTAGTGTCCTAAAATAAAGGTTAAGTTCGTTAGCCAGCCATTTTGGATAAAAATTCAAAAAGTGAGAATATTTTGAAAATTTTTGAGACCACCTTTTTGAAAATTAAAAAATTTTCTGCACGGATATTTATAGTATTTAAATAGAGGAACAATTTATCCGAATGACCTTTTTTCTATAAAGCTAAAATTTACGAGAGTTATGGCATTTACAAAATTCCAAAAAACACATGAAAATCAACATTTAAGCCAAATAACGCACGATAAGGAAAACATTCGAAAGAAGGGCGCGCGACGGTTAAATCTCGCGCTTCGCGCCCGATAATAGGTTACATCACGCTTCGCGTTCGAACATAATTACACTTCGCGCTTCGCGCTCGGATATTTATTTTTTGCATTTGGAATGCTTGAAAAAAGCTTTATCAAGAAGATCTCTTTTAGATGGCAATATTTATATGCGTCTTCATATTCTGAATTGTCTACTTAATTAAGTATAGTCAAAGATTAAGTTTCTCAAAGCTCTGTAGGCTTTGAGGTACACATTCTCAACGTGACACTCTCTCTCGATTTCCGACAGACATTTGTAAACAAGTTTTGTTAGATTTTTTTTCTCTTAAATATCGTCGTTTTACCACACATTTTTTTTATTTTACTTTTTTCAACGTTCTTTTTCACGAATAAAACAAAAAGTACGCGTCCTATCAAGAAGTGATTCTTATCGAAATTATAGATCTTTTTTAGGATAACCATTTTTGTTAATTCATCTTTTTTTGTATCCTACATAGTTTGACCACAAAATGGAATTTTTATCTTCCATTATTTTTTGTGCAATCAAAATTTGAATTTTCGATTTTTGAAGAAAATCCAAAAATTGGTTATGATAATCGTGTAGGGATTTCAAAAAGAAAGGTTTTTCTTTTCTTGACTTTTTTTCATATCGTGCGTTTCTCGGCTTCAAATTTTGATTTTCGGTTGATTAAAAAAATTTTGGAAACGCTATAACTCTGAGAATTTTCTTTTTATCGAAAAAAGTCATGAGGATAAATTGTTTGTTCTTTTCAATACTATAAATATCCGTACATAGAATTTTCAAATTCAGAAAAAAGAAGTTTCAAAAATTTTCAAAATGCGTTCACTTTTTGAATTTTTATTAAAAATGGCTGGTTAACGAACTTGTCCTTTCTATTAGGGCCTAGAAAAAGTGTGCTAAAGATGGATTTGATTCATTCATTTTTTCGAGAGTTATCGTGTTTACGGACGGACGGACAGACAGACAGACAGACGCCATCGAAACGTGGAGCTCCGTTGAAAAAGTGTGATGTCAAATTTCCGACAATTCTAATACTTTCTCAATCATAAATGATGAGACTGTAAAAAGGAGTTTTTGGTTTCGTACTCAAAGGATTGCCGCACATTGGGAAGAAAAATAACGTGTTTGGTTCAGAATAACGTACAGCCTTCAAATCTTCACCGACTTTGACGAAACAAAATTGGAAAAAAAGCTAATAAGATTTCTAAGAGAGTTGTACAGCCTGATTTTTGAATTAGGTTTTCAATTTTTTTATAAATAAACATATATGACGAATAAATGGCCTTTTTTCTATTTGACGTTCCCGTTGCTCGTCAATAACAGGATAAAGGTTGAAATCGCTCAAGTTGCATAGAATAGCATTAGTTCAAGATATTCCAATATTAGACAATAAACAAAAAAAAATTGTTATGAACAAATTAGTGGTCGACAGAAAAATTCAATTTTTTCAATGGCAATGGGAACTTCATGACATTTTCAACAAAATTCATAATTTTTTGATCAATTTTATAATTTTTTTAAAACAAATTTAATAAATAAATGCACTATTCGAGCATCTGTCGAGGGAAAATTGATTTTTTTCGATATCCTAATTAAAAATTTTGACATAGAAAAAAATGTATTTTTCTGCCGACAAATGCCCGAATAATGAATTTTTTAATGAAGTTTATTTAGAAGATCTTAAGATTAACAAGAAAAATTATGAATTTTGCTGCAAATATCATAAAATTCCGAATTTCAAAAATGTAAATCGAAAAAAACGATTTTTTCTTTCGAAAAATAACTGATTACTGCATTTTTTCATACCATTTCTTGCAACATATCTAGAAAAAATGTATGATTATGGAAAATCATAGAAAAATGTTGTTGAAAAATAATTTATTTATAACAAATTTTGTTGTTTAATAATATATATAACACTGAAAAATTGAAAAATCAGGCTCGACAATACTCTTAGAAATCTGAACAGCTTTTTTGGGAATTTTTTTGTTTAAATCGCTCAATATTTATGGGCTATACGTTATTTTGAACCAAAAATGTCATTTTTTCCCCACTGTGGGCCGTGAATGTGAAAATGAGATCATATGAACTCCCATCTAACACAGCGCTGCTGAAGTTTGGTTGTCCTTCTGAGAAATTAAGTGAGTAAAATTCAGTTTTTTGAAAACCGGCAGACGTTGCAGTAAAATCTTTAATAACACATTTTTTTAAAGAATGCGTTTTTTTAAAGAAAAAATAAAGCTACATTTGTTTAACAATTTTAATTTTAATTTGTTTAATTTGCTTTAACAAAAAAGAAGTGACTATCACCAAATTACTGTCGTCGATGTTTTGACTTTTAGATGAAAAAAATCTGTGCAAAAGTGTAATGAATATACAAAGACATTTATTTGAAAATTCGTCTCTTAGGTTCAACATTCGTTTTTTGACTAAATAATTAATTATTAAATTTGTTGTTAAGTAATATATCTATTTCAGCTAAATATTTAAGATTTTACTTGAAAATACATCACTTTTAATTATTTGTGTTCCCAATGTGCACACCATTTTAAAACGTAATTGGAACGTCCTAATATCGTTTCTTGAACGTACAAGTTAAAAGACGTCATTTAAACATTTTAAAAACTGTCCTAAGTCAGTTCAAATAATGCTCTAAAACGTTTTATGTTCGAAACACGTCTTTGAAACGTCTTTGGACCATTGTATATTTATGGAACGTTATGTGGACAGACTTAGAACATTTTAAAGCCGTGTTAAATATGCCTTTCAACCCGTGTGCCCACTGGGTTGTTCGAACAAAAGTATTATTTTTTAACTGAAAATGTAAATATTCACATTGAACTTCATGTCTTTAATTGAAAATTAATTTTTTAACTGCAAATGTGAGCATTCAATTTTTGGTTCACAGGTTGTCTTCTTTATTTAAAAATTAATGTATTTTGTAAAAAATTTATCTTTTTTATATAAATTATTCTTCTCAGTTGAAAATTTATATTTTTTCTTGAAGAATTCACTATTTAATTCTTTGTTGAAACCTAAACTTTTTCAGTTCAAAATTTAACCATTGTGTTTAAAATGGATCATTATTAGTTAGAAATAATACATTAATAAAAAAAAACTATTTAGTTGAAAATTGGAAATGCAAAATTTTCACATGAAAAGTTAGGAATTTGAAGTGGTTTAAATTAAATTTAGTATAGTATGCATATTAATATTTTACGTGAATATGCACTGAAATGAATTCATACACTTTCGAGAAAATTAAAAAAATGAATAATTAAGTTTATGTTATTTAATCATTTAATTAATCGATGATGTTAATATATTGAAGAATCTCTTGTAATATAATTTTTACAAAGCATTGTGAATTAAAGATATGAATTGAATCTCTAGAAACTCTTGCCAATTGGTTTTGTCTTGCGGTCTACTGCGACTCCCATTGGCTGCCCGAACGCTCCTTGGAACATGGCCGCCATCACTACACGAAGAGAACAAAACGGCTGTAGTCACCGCGACTCACGGTGCTGATACACGCGACGGGAAAAAAGTGCTTTAAAATACTCGAGAATATGTATAAATAATGTGTTCGCGGTGACCACGCGCGTACTACACGGTTGTCATGCGCGCGAGTCACAGTTCGGACTTTCACGACGGCCACCACTGCGATCACAGCGTTCCGAATTATTTTCACGCGCATCAGCACTGTTATGTCGAAGCGGTGTGAACCGCTTTGTTACAGTCCTGGCAACCGTTTAAGGGGTTCACACAAGAAAATACGTGTGCAGTATGCTGGAAACTGCTCACGCACCTATTGGTCTGACATTTAAAACAAATTTGCAACGTCAAAAACTTTTGCAACTCGAGCGGCGGTCCGATATGTGAACGGTACGTAGCCAGCCCGCATCGTAGCAGCGCGACGGATCGCGTATGATTGGTTGGTGCTCTGTGTGCGTACACGACTGGTTCGAGCGTGAGCTGTTTCCAGCACACTGCACACGTATTTTCTTGTGTGAACATCTTTAGGGATTATGCATCAGCTGATCGTAAAAATGTAAACCGATTGACGTCGTTTTGCGTCTACTCATCTATTTATGGTAAGTGATCCACTTATTATCATAATTTCAATAAAAAATAATATATCAATAATATTTAAGCGATGCAAGTGGTCATTAATGAATTTTATTTTCATTTTTTTTAAGCTGGAAAATACTTAAATGGTGGTAGTGGAAAAGGTGCCAAAGAGCATTTTGGCGAAAATGGGTTTTATTGACCCACAAATTATTTAAAAACTAATTATACATCGCGGTAAAGGCATTTTTTCCAACTCGCGTTTTTTAGTATAGCAATAAAAATTAGGTATGCGGCAGGGTGTCAAGGGGCATGCCGTACTTAACCTCCATACAGTGTGTTCTTCTTCAGCGTTTCTTGATAATTTAAATAAAAAATTAATTGTTTTAAACAAAATACAAGTGTACCGGCGATATCCTAACCTAAAACTTGAAATCTTGACATTTTCTTTTCAAATACGAATTTTTTGTGATGTGACTATTTTGGCTTTTATTCGCCAATAACATTCATTCCAAATGGTGTTAAGAATATATAAGTAATCACATTTACTCACTTTCAAGAGGAAAAAAGCGAAAAAACAACATTTCACACCGTGACACCATCACACAAAATTTCATTTCCTCCGAAATGAATAACTTTTTTAGAGAAAAATGTTTAATTCTTATTTAGTATCCTCATATCTCGAAAGCATGTTTTTATTTTCGTAAAGAATTTTAGTCCGAACTGTGACTCGCGCGGATGACAACCGTGTAGCACTCGCGTGGTCACTGTGAACACGTCACTTTTACAAATTCTAAAGCATTTTGATGCACTTTTTTCCCGTCGCGTGCATCAGCACCGTGAGTCGCGGTGACCACAGCCTAGCAACGTCGTGCTGAAGGACTCTTTAGGTCTAAAGCGGCTTAACGTCCTGTACTGTCACTCTCCGCTGGTATTAGAACTACTGCGTCGTGTTGCTTATGCCTAGCAGATGACTTTGGTAGCCAACCGTAATCTGCAATATGTGACCGATGCGACGGTTCAGGTGGTGGCCAGCCCGTTTTGCCTCTCGTGACTAGTCGCGGACTCACTGCTCTGTTTTGGTTGTAGATCTCCATGACAACGGGGCTAGTGCTGCTCTTCGTAGCTGGAGGTAGAGGCACCTTGTCTGTTTTCGCCCTTTCCTTATGTTTTCCATGGTAGCAGGCATACGGTTGACTTACGTTGCGCTCACTCCTTGTTTAGAAACTGTCAAATCGTAGTGCGTTGGAGTTTCCTGTTGCTTCCTTACCGCTTTTCTTTGGATGAATTCGTAGGGGGGAGTCCGTGTCCATCGTCGCCTTGAACGTCTCGCGTTAAGCCTACTCCTGCCTACTTCTAACTCGAGAACGACCCCTCACAGGACAAGTTTATAGCCCACTTTATAGCTTTTTAATTAAACGCCTTCGAAATATTTTTCACAGTAAAACTAAAAACTGTATATTCTATTAAAAGATTGTTCATATGACATTTCTAAACCTTTTTATGATGAACAATTATATAAATTGAGTTTTACCTTATATTACATAGTTAGGCCAAAAAATATTATTTTTTATTTTTTACAGAGTATTTTTTATTCATAAACTAGAACCGGTGGTCAGAAATGACTGGCTAATATCATGATCCTTTATCTTTAGGTCCTATAAAGTGTCCCAAAGAACAATCCAGTGGTCAAATTTCTTCAAATATTTCTGTGTTAAATATCAACGAAGACAGTCAGAAATAGACGTAGAAAAAGCTAATTTACACTCGATAAGTCCAAAAACGTCATATCTTCATGATACGGGCGAAATCAATTTTCATACGAAACCAATACATTTTGTTTGAGATGAGAATTTTCTCATTATAAGCATCATAATAAAAAATGTGAGATAATATAATTACCTGCGAAGAAAAATGTTGACATTAATAACGTCATTATCTCACATATATGTGCCATAACCGCTATTTATGGATATATTTGTACTCTGATTAGGTAATGGAATATTTCTTAGATACAGCTGTAATACAAATTATTCACTCAATAATTAATGAGATTTTTCTCTATTTCGGCAAAATGAGTCTGGTCTATACTTTCGTTCTCACTTTAGCGTTCATCTTTAATTTCATTGGTGAATATAATAATATATCTATAATTATTATTATATTTTATAAAATGCATTCATGAGTAAGTCTATTTGTTATGCATGCCGAGTGAACCTAAAGTTCCCCTTTCTAGCTTACAATCATTTAATAGTAATTAGCGTATTTACGCTGTGAAAACCAGAGATTTCTTTTTTTACCGTATCTTTTTTTCGGGCCCTGTTTTTAGAAAGGATAACTTTATGCTGTTATTTGCAATGCAAAAGAAATGTTTCTGAGACCACACTAGTGATCTCATTTTATCACCACTCAAGGCCACGTCCCAAATTATAACATTATAGATATACGTGGCACTTAATATCGATTCCTAACGCCAAAAATTTCTATGGTAAGCGTTTTACAGGACATTCATACGGACATTTTAAAAACATTTCTAGATACTAATTTTGCACTAGGGTTGACTTTCGTTGAAGAGCTGCGTTCTCGGAAATCACACTGCCCACGTAATAACCCTTGCACCAGATACGCGAACAACTGTGTTAAAAAAATTTTTTTGTCTGTCCACCTCAAGTCTTTGTACTAACTGTGAGTTGCTTGATTGAAAATGATTGAACCAATGCGCTAAGTGTAAAAGACTAAATAAACTAGACCGCCCTGATGTCGGCATGCATTTTTCACAGTATTGAAACAAGGATATATATATTTTTCAACGTCAAAACGTCAGCGTACCCTCCGAAAAGGTCAACTGCACAGTCAGACTTAGTAAAAAATTAGTTTTGAAAAATTTCTCTAGAATTTTTGTGATGGAATTTTCATGTGGAACCTCAACGTGGAATATCCACACAAAATTTCCGTAGAAAGCTTTCGGAACAATTTTTCGACGTGGGTAAGAAACTTACTCTTCAATAGAATAATAGTATTTTGAACTAAATAGCCTAATTCTCAATAGAATTAGATTAATTTTCAAAATGAAATTTAGTTAATTTCAATTTAATAACTTTTTTAAAGCAAAGTAATAGTTTTATCTTCCCTCTTTCAATTTTTAAAAGAAAATTTGACACGCTGTATTTTAGTTATAAAATGTGATAACCAACTTTGAAATAGTTACTTAGAGTAGAAAAATATAAAACAAGATTTAATAAATTATCCAATTCGTCACAAATTTATTGCACATTTGTTCAAGATTTAGTATTAGGTTGTACTATATTTGGTTCTAATACCCGCCCTTCCAGTTTCCCTGTTTAGACGCGTAATATGGGTATTATATTTTAAAATGGCCCCCTAATTTTTCAAGCTTTTAGGATAATTGCATATGTGTATAGAATTAATAAATGCTATTTTCATATATTTATAAAATAAAAATCAATAGAGATAACTGGAATAAATACGACTAACATGTATTAATAATGCATATTATGTTTTTTTCTTTTGAAATGATAATTTTGATGAAATTGTCGGCAAGATACATTCCGCGAAGAACCATTGAATCTTATGAATGTTAAAAAATCTTATATTTCTTCTTGCAGAATGCAGTTCACAGTCGGACGGGACTCCTCGTAGAAAAGGTAATCCTGGTTCTTCTTCTTCTTTTGGCAAACAACATACGCCTGATTTGACTTCTACAGGGGAGCTGCCTTTTCGTTCCAGGTCCCGGTCTCCCGCTGACAGGCCTCCGTCTGTTAAAGTACTTGGATATTCACTGGAACGACTTGGATATATTCGCCTTATTCCCCGCACAAATCAAAACCTTACTTTCGAATTTCGAAGTTACATTTTTCCAGCTACTAAACAAATTTGTTGGAGAGCAGATGGAATTAAAATTAATGCCGTGCAATCTCAGGAACAGATTGTATTATCAACGTCCAATGATGAAGTATTTGCAGTTTTAACGAATAGCGGGAGTTTATCTGGAATACGTAGTTCACAAAGACGTTATCCGAGAGTAAAAATAAACATGATAAGCAGCGCAGTTGATTACTTGACCCCAGATGAAATTAGGGATTGTCCAGTGGGCAGATATCAGCCAATTTCTTCACACAATTTTATTAAAGCTTTCTCAAATTTCGATTCGCTGAAGTTCAAATGGAATCCTACTGGCGAAAGTACTCCTGGCTCTTCTTCTCCTGACAGACAACATTCGCCTGAGCGGACTGCTCCTCAAGAGTCTCCACTTGATGCCAGGCGCGGTTCTCCTTCGGGGAGGCCTCCTTCTCATGAAGTACTTGGATATCCGCTTGCAAAACTCGGATATATTCGGCTTATTCCACAGATAAATCCGAACAGGCAATTCGAATTTCGAAGATACATTTTTTCCGCAGCTAAAGGAATTCAAGTATTGATAGGAGATGGTAAATTTGTGCCCGTTCCAACCCGAGAACATATTGTATTATCAACATCCAATGGTGATGTCTTTGCAATACTGGAGTATACTGGCATTCTTCGTGGAGTATATCAGGCAAATCGGGCAATTAGTTGGAATTATTCGAGAATAAGAATAAACATGATAACCGGTAAAGTTGAGTATATGAATGAATTTGAAATGAAAGAGTGTCATATAGGAAATAGTTATCCAATCTTCCCACGTTGGTTTCATAAAGTTGTATCAAATGAAGATTCTCTACAGAATGTTTATCATTAACTCAATGAGAGCAACTAAAATATAATATTCTTTGAAATCTGTATTCGGATGAAAATCAAAATAAAATATATAAGTTCCAATGTATTATGTTTAACAAGGCTTCTTTTCATTTATCGTTTGCTAACCCCGATGAGATCATTCCAATTTTTTTTCTTTGAATATTCCACATTGCAAATATATAAAATATTTGTTTTAAATCCGAAGAACATTGGAAACAATCCTTTAGACCATAAACTCATATTTGCCCCCAACTTACATTCTTAAATATATCCTTCATTATCGAGTAATACACAACTAGCAACGTGAATCATGACAAATATCACAAAAATCACAAAGTAAGTTAAATTTGATGTAACTTTCTTTTTTATTTTCTAATAACACGTTTTTAGCTGTTATATCATTTCGAAATACGTTTAGAAGCGAAAAAGAAAGATCCAGTTCGATCACCAGCCATTTTGGAGCAAAATAGTAAATTTTTCATAATATATTTTTTTTTAATAAAAAATTCTTATTTTGATCAGACAAAAATTAATGAAAAATGAATAATTCGATTTTTTGGCCAATCCAAGCATGATTTGAACAAAGTCAATAAACCAAAATTATCAACCTGAAAAAGATCTACAAATTTGTTATCAATAACTTTTCTATACAATAAGTAGTTTTTCTCTTATTCGTAAAAACATAATTAAAAATAAGAAATAAAATTTTTGAACAAACGACACAAGTTACAAAAAGAATTTCTTATGAATTGTTTTTTATGCAATGCGCGGTTTTTGTTATTCATTAAAAATAAAATTAAAAATTAAATTATATAATTTTTATACAAATGACACTAACTATGACAGAAAGGGATTGAAAAACGTTGTACATGCAAAAAAGCGCTTCAAATTTTTCATACAGAATTTTTTGATTATATGCTTAGTTTTGTTTGACTTGTAAAAAATAATATTTAAGAAAAAGTTACATTCTTTGGAAAATGACATGAGGCATACAAAAAATGAATAGACAGAAGTATTGGCCCAAAAAAGACATCGCGCATTTCCTCGAAGAACTAAAAAAGTTTAAAAAGTTGTATCCTAAAAAAGTTCACCGATAGGAATTACGCATAGGTTGTAAAAACCTTAGAATAGAATGTAAAATGTTCTTTAAAAGAAACGATCTCGATACTTTTGAGCAGCTAGAGGTTTTAGGCAAAGAATGGAATACTGAGTTAGCCCAATGAAAAGTTCGAAGGCAATTATTTTAAATTACTGAAATTAAATTGAGGTTAGAAATGAAACTAAAGCATTCAAATAATAAAGGGCATAAAAATAATTTAAAGAATAATACAAATTTGAGGGAAAATATAAATGGTCGAGATGATAACCAAAACGGAAATTAAAATAATCAGTGTAAAGGAACAATATAAAAATCGATTTCCATTCTAACCATTTGGATTCACATCCTCACCTTTCTCAAATCAAGATCAACAATATTTTAGACCAACCTTCAGACCTAGATGCCCACCTAATTTCCGACCTAGATTTCAATCAAATTTTGAACCTAGATTCCAAAACAATAGGCCAAGATATCTATTTAATTCTTAAAAACAAATATTACCCATGTTTAAAAAATGACATTTGACTCCATGCAAGGTGAGAATAACCCATTGATCCCATTTTGAACGAAAAACCCGAAAAAAAGTTCATAAAATAATAATAATGATTCCCAAAATAAAATAAATTCCGATTCAGATCAAAATCAGAATTTCCACGCGATATTGCTGAAGTATGTGCATTCTGGCCAATCAGGGAGAAGCAAAACGCACATGATTTAGGTTTCCTGGTGGACCGAAAGAAACTAGCAGTCAATAGGCGTTATAGATTTTTTTTCTAACTTTTTGCCGCTACATAAAAAGTATTGTGATTACTCCACGACATTCCAAAGAAAATTTAACGCAAAATCCGAATTTCAACAGATTAAAAGTTGATATTGCAGTTTTTTTGAGTCTTTTAAAAACGAACCGAATGGGAACCCAATGGGGTCTTTACGCGTACTTTTTAGAGGTCCAATTCGGTTACTTCGGACCGCCAGGGTTAGTTTAGGTTATAAATTCTACAGCGAGCGGCACTCCCTCTCTTACTTCGTTGCATCGCTGTAGTACCAGTGCCCACAAAAGCTCTAAAGTTCCAGTTGTTGTGCAGTAAGCTCCCATTAATGTTTTTGAGATTAGGTTTGATACGCGGCCACGCAATTTTTCAAGATTGTACGTTCTCAATTCGGCATTGTGTATTTTGATGTAGCGCTTTTCTTTTGTGCCCTGATTTTTTGCATTTTTATTTTTTGATCGGATTTTGTGCATTTTTATATTGTCGTCTGATTTGTACAAGTTTCCTATGATAGAAATGTTATGAATTTGTCAGTCGTTTGCCCCATAGCCAATTGGTACCACATTGATGTCCATTTTTAATCGAACAGGAGAAGCCCACAAATTCAGTCTCTTGTCCCACAACCCTAAACCTTCGTACAATAGCCCCCCACTCTGAGCATCTAATCATAATCCCTTGTTTTCTATGACCCCCCCCCCCCCGATTTTACGGACAATTAACGATGGTAAATTGATTTATGCTCTATTGTTAAATTCCGCGATATTACGGAGTGTCTTTAGGAAAATTCATTGAATTTTTAAATACATTATACACCAAAATTGTACTTCATTTTGATATACAAGTTTTAAAATTTTTGAAGATGTCAGTTTGAAATGACGAAAATAAAAAAATGTAAAATTATTTAGTTTTGCTCGATCTGTGTTCCACCAATCGTAAGAATCTTTCTTAAATAAATGGTAAGTGAGTTATTTTTTACATGATTCGCTATATTGTTATTCACTAGCAGGAAATACTTATCAATGCAAACCACGCCTTTTACCTAATTTTTCCACTTGGGATCTGAGCTAGTTTGAATTAAAAGTAAATTCCAATTTTGGTACATCGTAGTCTTAATGATGTCGCTTGTTTGATGATTTTAGAATTTGAAAGTTAGAATTCTACTATTGGACTACGATGCTGAAGGTATGTTTATACCTCTTTGTCTAATAGAAATTAATGTTATAAAAACATTCAGGGAAATAGAAGAAATAAGATTGATAAAAACCAAAATTCGGAGGTACAGTGAATCCTAAATAATTCGAAGTGCTCCGGGACCGAGAAAAACTTCAAATGATCGAAAATTCGAATTATGGAACGTAAGAGTATAAGCGCACATAACTCGATTATACGCTTAATATACGTCCCATAGAACATATTATAAATTTTCCTTGAAGTACATTCGATGCGAGCAGTGTGAAAATGTTTTTCCAGTTAATATTATAATGCCAAAAAAATCATAATCAAACGTGAAAATTTTCACAGGCTGAGAGGAATCAGAGAATGGGAGAATATGGTAATATGCAATTATGTTAATGTCTGTGATGGATAAGTTTGAAATTAACAATGAGTTATCCAACGTAAAAATAATTTGGTGAACCTAAAATGGGCAGTTTGGTATTTTAAAAATAGCAGAGTATTTAATAAAGTCTGTAATTCTGTTCTGTTTGATGAAACTCTTTCTCTCGCAGAAGTTTTAAACCATATATAAAGCAGCGAAGATTGTGTTCGGTACATCACTTTGTTCAGAAAGAAACCTGCGAGCAATTGCTAAACCAACTTCAGCATCTCTCGATTTTGTTGGTGGTGTTACAAACCGTTCCTGGGCATCATTCTCATCATCAGATCTTAAAGGCCCTTGTCCCTTTATACTATCCAATATCTCACTATCTGTAGGTTCATTAGCAATAATGACCGTTGCAAGATTTTCCACATTAGCTTTCACGAAGCCAGACTTCCAAAAGCAATTCGCAATTGTATCACTAGTGACATCAGCCCAAGCTTTGTTTGATTAGAAAATAGCATCTAATAAATTTCAATCAGGTAACCCTATTTTCTCATTCGAAGCCTTGAACAATCTTTTTATAATTCTCCGCCGGTAATTCACTTTAACGTCCTTAATAAGTCCTTGATCCATTGTTTGCAATTTTGTAGTTACATTTTGTGCTAAGTGAATCACCTTTATGGCTTTCAAAGTTTGAATTAAGACTGTCGGATGTGCCGGATAATTATCCATAAGTAGGAGAACTTTCCAATTTTCTGTTTGAAAGTTGTGATCAGTTTTGTGAAGCCAGTCTTCATATACTGAACTGGTCAGCCAAGCTTTTTTATTGCCCTCGTAAAGCACTGGTAAAAACTTGAATCCCTTAAAACATCGTGAATTCTTAGATTTGCCTATTACCAGCAACTAGTTTTTCTTTACCAGACATATTAGCGCAGACCATGACATTAACACGATCTTTGCTTTTCTTACCAGCATGAAAAGGGTCACTCGTAAATCTCAGAGTTTTATCTGGTAAATATTTGAAAAAAATACCTGTTTTATCTGCATTGAAGGTACCTTCTATTGCATACATTTCTGACAAGCTAGGCAAAATGTCGGTGAAAAACTTTTCTCAATCTTTTTCCGAAACAGAAGCCTAGTATCCTAGTATAACCCAGTATCAAAGAATTCAGCTTTTTCTTGCACTATAGGACCAGATAATGGAATATTCTGGTTCCGGGCAGATTTCATCCATTCCACCAACGATGTTTCCAAAAATGGAAAATAAGATGTCTTCATGCGTTTCCGATCCGGTTGGAAACAAGAATTTTCAGAAGCAGCAAAAATTGTCTACTTGTTCTTGATGATGGAAGCCAGAGATTTGGCAGGAATCGCGAAATCAGCAGCAATGGCCACCATCAGTAGAGTCTCGTCGCCTAGCAACGTCCTAATGAAGGGCTCGTTGGGTCTAAAACGACGTAACGTCCCGTGATGTCACTCTCCGCTGTTAGTAGAACTGCTGCGTCATGTTACATATGTCTGGAAGATTATTTCGGTAGCCACTCGTAGTCTACAAAATGTAACCGCCGGTTTAGGTGTTGACCAGCCAGTGCTGCTGGTTGCAGGTTACCATGACAACGGAGCCAGTGCTGCTCTTCGTAGCTGGCGGTAGAGGCATCTCGTCTGTGTGCGCCCTTGTATAAAATGCAATTAACTAGTCTAACTTATTATCTCAGTTGGAGGTATTATCTTAAGGGTTGCTTATCTAGTCACGTTCGCGTGACTTTAGTTTCATATGTTTCGCTTAGGTAAGTTTCCGAGAAGTTTGATGACTTATAGCATCTTCTCTCAAAAACATTATTAAAATATATAGTTTGAATAGAGTTCATAAATTTAATTTCAAGATCTTCTTGCAATTTACAATTTTTTAAAAATGTTTTATCTTACCTTGTACAGATAGGACGAAAAATTTAATTTTTATGCCTTAGAAATATTTTTCACAGCAAAACCAAAAACTGTGTATGTTATTAAAAAATAGTTCAAAGAACATTTATAAACCTTTTATAGATGAAAAACTGTATGTATTTTGTTTTCCTTGTATTACATAGTTTGGCAAAAAAATATAATTCGTTTAATTTTTAAAGAGCATTTGCGATTCATAAACTAGAACCAGTGGTCAAACATGGCTGGCTAATGTCATGATCCTTTCTCTTTAGGTCCTATAAAGTGTATCAAAGAACAATCCAAGGGCCTACTTTCTTCAAAGATTTCTGTGTTAAATATCATGATGTGGGCGGAATCAATTTTCATATGAAACCAATGCCTTTCGCTTTAGATAAGAAATCTCTCATTATAAGCATTATAATAAAAAATGTGAAATGATATAATTATCTGCGAAGAAAGATGTTGAGAATAATAACGTCGTTATCTAACATATACATGCGATAACCTACTATTTATGGATATATTTGTACTCTGATTAGACAATGAAATATTTCTTAGAGAGAGTTGTTACCCAACTTATTTACCGAAGAATTGATCAGTTTTTTCTCTACTTCGGGAAAATGAGGCTGGTCTATACTTTCCTTCTCACTTTAGCGGTCATTTTTAATTCTATTGGTGAATATAATAATATATCTATAATAATTATTATATTTTATACAATGCATGCATGTGTACGTCTATTTGTCTTGCATGCGGAGTGTACCTAAAGTTCCCCTTTCCAGCTTATAATCACATAATAGCAATTTGTGTATTTACACGGTAAAACCAGATATTTTCTTTTCTACCGTATCTTTTTTTTCGGGTCCAATTTTTTCAAAAGGATATCTTTATGCTGTTATTTGTAGTGCAAAAGAAACGTTTCTGGGACCACACTAGTGATCTCATTTTATCACTACTCAAGGCCGCGTCCAAAATTATGAAGTCATAGATATACGTGGCACTTAATTTCGATTCCTAAGACTCGCACAGAAAACATACAGTCACCAATAATGTTCATTTTCTTTCCCGTCTTGCATAATATACTATTATGCTTGCCATAATCCCATGGGAAAAAATTCTACGGAAAGCGTTTTACAGGATATCCATATGGACACTCTAAAAACATTTCCAGAAACTAATTTTGAAGTTGGGTTGACTTTTGTTGAAGAGGTGCGTTCTCGGAAATCACACTGCCTACGTGATAAACCTTGCTCCAGATACGCGAACAACTTTTCTTAAAGAAATATATTCTGCCCACGTCAGGACTTCGCACTAACTGTGAGTTATTGGACGATACATGATTGAACCAATACCCTAAGTGTAAAATACTACATCTTTTTACGAAAAATATGTTATTATATAACTGGAGCGAGCCTCTCGGACACACAAGATTAAAAGAATGCCCCAGGCATAAAAAATGCATATCATTCAGAAACGTAATTTTATTCAGATTGAACCAATGACTTATGTGTACAAGACTGTTTTCTACAGTACTTTAAGGGGGCTCGAGTCGATATCCGGAAAAGAGTAATGCCGACCAATGCCCTAGGTTTAAAAAACACATCAGGCTTTACTGGGATCGCGACTTACTAGCACCTGATATACTATATGAGGTGATCAAAGGGTGCGAGTAAGGGACACTTTAAGGGGGGGAAGAGTTTCGTTATTTTTACGGTTCGGCACTACGAGAAGCCACAAACAACAAGAAGAATGAGAGCATGGAGAAGTGCTATTCGTCGTAAAGGCTATTTGAGACCTTTAGACAATTACGCAATTTTCATCACGTAAATGGCGTTCCTAGTGCACAAAAATCAGTCTTCCCCAAAAGCGATGTGTTTTGTACACCTTAGGTTTCTCCTTCATAAAGAACTCTTTTTTTCTTATATCTCAGACAAGTAGCCTAATTTTTAATAAAATTAGAATCCAAAGAAAATTTGTCCTGCCATATTTTAGTTATAAAATATAATAATCTAATAGAAAATAGTTACCCATAGTAGAAAAATATGAAACAAAATTGAATAAATTATCCATTTTGTCGCAAATGGATTGCAGATTTTTTCAAGATTTAGTATTAGGTTGTACTATATATGGTTCTTATATCCGCCCTTCCAGTCTCCCTGTTTGCACGCGTAAAATGGGTATCCTGTTTTGAAATGGCCGTCTAGTTTTTCAAGATTTTAGGCTAATTGCATATGTATATAGAATTAATAAACGCAATTTTCATATATTTATAAAATAAAAATCAAGAGAGATAACTGGAATAAATACGACTAACATGTATCATTAATACATCTTGTGTTCTTTTCTTTTGACATGATAGTTTTGAAGTGTTACTTTGCTGTTTAAACTTAGTAAAAAGATATTTCCCGTTGAATGGGGCATATTAAAAACTATTTGTTTCACGGCGTGAGAAGTTATTATATTTGAAAATTATTTGGCATAATTTTTATGAAATCGTCAAAAAGATACATTCCGCAAAGAAACATTTAATCGTGTGAATGTTAACAAAAAATTATATTTCTTCTTGCAGAATTTAGTTCACAGTCGGACGGAAATCCTCATAGAGTAGGGAATCCTGGTTCTCCTTCTTCTTCTTCTTCTTTTGAGAAACAACGTACGCCTGACCTCACGTCTACAGGGGAGCAGCTTTTTCGTGCCAGGTCCCGGTCTCCCACTGAGAGGCATCCTTCTATTGAAGTACTTGGATGTTCATGGGAACAACTTGGATATATTCGGCTCATTCCTCGCAAAAATCAGAACCTTACATTCGAATTTCGAAGATACACTTTTCCAGCTACTAAACAAATTTGTTGGAGAGCAGATCGAACTAAAAGTAATCCCGTGCAACTTCAAGAACAAATTGTATTATCCACATCCAATGGTGAAGTTTTTGCAATATTAGCGAATAGCGGGAGTTTATCCGCAATATATAGTTCACAAAGACTCTATCCAAGAATAAAAATAAACATGATGAACGGCGCAGTTGATTACTTGACCCCAGATGAAATTAGGGATTGTCCAGTGGGCAAAAATCACCCAATCTCTTCACACAACTTCATCAAAGCTTTCTCAAATTTCGATTCGCTAAAGTTCAAATGGAATTTTAATAGCGAACGTATTCCTGCTTCTTCATCTTCTTCTTCTGGCATAAAAGATTCAGCCGACAAGCCTTCTATACCTAAAGAGTCGCTTACTCGTGCCAGTTCCATGTCTCCTCTTGATAGGGCTTATTCTGATCAAGTACTTGGATATACAATGGAACAACTTGGACATGTTCGGCTTGTTCCTTATACAAATCAGAGCCAGCGATTTGAATTTCGAAGATACGTGTTTGATACAGATAAACCAATTCGAACCCGAATAGATAATACGAGCCATATGTTGGGGCCACCCCGAGAACATATTGTTTTATCAACGTCGAATGGTGATGTTTTTGCCATTTTGGATTCTAGTGGAACACTTCGTGGAATATATAGGGCAAATAAATCTCATTCTCGAATAAAAATAAATATTATAAGCGGCATAATTGATAATATTACTGCCGATGAAAGAAGGGATTGCCCAGTAGGCAAAAATAACCCAATCTTCCCGCATAGATTTATTCAAGAATTTTCAGATTGCAATTCACTGCAGTCCGAACAAAATCACAATATCGGACGTAATTCTGGTTATTCTTTTTCTGACAGACAACCTTCACCTGAGCGGACTGCTCCTCAAGAGTCTCCACTTGATGCCAGGCCCGATTCTCCTCCGGGTAAGCCTCCTTCTCATGAAGTACTTGGATATCCACTTGCAAAACTCGGATATATTCGGCTGATTCCACAGATAAATCCGAACCGGCAATTCGAATTTCGAAGATACGTTTTTTCTGCCGCTAAAGGAATTCAATTAATGTTAGAAAATGGTAAATTTGTGCCTGTGCCAACCCGAGCACATATTGTATTATCAACATCCAATGGTGATGTTTTTGCAATACTGGAGTATACTGGTATTCTTCGTGGAGTATATCAGGCTAATCGGGCAATTAGTTGGAATTATTCGAGAATAAGAATAAACATGATAACCGGTAAAGTTGAGTATATGAATGAATTTGAAATGAAGGAGTGTCATGTAGGCAATAATTATCCAGTCTTCCCACGTTGGTTTCATAAAGTTGTTTCAAATGAAGATTCTCTACAGAATGTTTATCATTAATCCAATGGGAGCAACTAAAATATAATATTCTTTGAAATTTGTAGTCGGGTGAAAATAAAAATAAAAGATTCAAGTACCAATGTATTATGGTTAACAAGGCTTCTTTTATCTTTTGCCAATCCCGATGAGATCATTCCCATTTTTTTCTTTGAATATTCCCCTTTCCCAAGGCATGCAATATGCGTTTACAATCCGAAAAACATTGGAAACACTTCTTTGAAACTTCAGCTTGTATTTGCTCCCAACTTACTGTTTTAAATATTTTATTCTTTATCAAGCAATACACAACTAACAACTTGAATAATAACATATTTCACAAAAAACAGAAAGTAAGTAGCATTTAATGTTACTTCTTTCTTTATTTTCTGATGACACTTTTTTAGCTGTTATTTCATTTCGAAATACGTGACCAAATGGTGCGTGTGATTGACAGCGCCATCAGTGGCTGAAAATAACCCTCTTAGATAAAATGTCGAAGTGGGCGAACAGAAAGATATACGTTCTTTGGAAACAGAATCTATTAAAGTTGGGTTCGTTTAGGCGTCCAAATGGAGTCTTCTTTAGAACCAATTAATCGTGTCATTTTTGAATGACGATTGCTTCCAGTAGAACCCTGCGGTAGCTGTTCAACTCCTTTTATATTCTCATCATAACCAGAAGGTATTAGTTTAATTTAAGAAAATGACTATCGCAGATTTCTTGAAATCTCCATGTTTCTAGGCCCCCTGAATAAAAAAAAACAATTTTACGGTAGAGTTTGTTTGTGTTTGTCGTCGTGTGCATACTAGATAACTTTTGAAGGGCCAATCGGATAATGTTGAAATACGACACATATGTTTAGGAGCAAAAAAAATTCAGGTCGATAACCAGCCTTTTTGGGTCAAAATTAAAAAAGTAAGAGCATTTTCCAAATTTTTTAGACTACTTTTTTCGAAATTTTCAGATTACATAAATAATTATTTGTATTACACAAACATATGAATGGTTTAGCTCCAGGATTTATTTTATAACAAAAAAATTACCAGAGCCATAGCAAACTCAAAATAAACAAAAAACGAGCATGAAAATTTTGATTGAAACAACGTACGATATGTAAAAAAGATATAACAAAAAAAAACGTTACTTTTTGAAGACCCTACAAGATAATCATAATAACTTTTTCAAATATTTATTGAAATGAAAAATTCTTATTTTTATCGGACAAAAAAGAATGCAAAATCAATAATTCGATTTTTCGGACAATCCAAGCACGATTTAAAAAAAAAAGTGATTAAACGAAAATTGTTAACCTGAAAAAGATCTACAAATTTATTATTAATAACTTTTCCATACAATAATTAGTTTTTATTTAATTCGTAAAAGCATAATTAAAAATTAAAAAATTAAATTTTTGATCAAACGACACAAGCCACGAAAATAATTTCTTATGAATTGTTTTTATGCATTGCGTTGTTATTTTTATTCATGAAAAATAACATTAAAAATTAAATACTATAATTTTTATACAAATGACACGCAACTTATTTCTTATTAAGATTTTCGTGAAAGAATAAGTACATTTTCTTTTAATCGTAAAAAAAGAAGATTAAAATAAAAGAAATTCAAAATGAAAAAATAGGTATGTTTTAATATTAATGCATCTCATAAATAGAATGATATAAATTCATTGAGTTAATGCATGTTTCAGCGTAGCTCAGAATAAAATTGAATGCAAAATATGATAAACGTATGCAAGTAACGATTATAAATACGCGTTTTGCCTTATTTAGCAATATCTGAATAAGTAATCAAAGGTTAAACAGACATAGGTCAAACATACATTCACGAATTCACAATAATAATACGGATAATGGGTAAGAATCCGATAATCAACTAAATAATAAAACAATTAAAGCTACTTGTTTTTTATTCATTACGATCCAAACGCCGCACAGTAGGGTATTTTGGATTTGTTCGTGCAAATAATCGACGACTCGTCAATTTTCAACTGAATTGAATTTTATTTTAAATACTCATGAATAAATTTACTGTCGAAGAGATACGCCACTATTACGGTTTGAATCGTCAGTGTGTCAAAAAAACTTCGACCAACTTCGACAATCTTCGGTCGATTTTCAGGCTATTCAGGTATCAGTAATATTTGTTAATTCGTACAAACAATGCTGCATGCTCATTGTTATTTATGTTTTCAACCATTACTGTGAATAATGCCGGATTTTTATTAATTTTGTATGGAAAAGAGTATAATGTCACTGATATAACAATTTCATATTGCATATGACTTTCTTTAATTATTATTGTTATTAATTTTACTGATCAATCACACACCCAAACATTTTCATCCGAGGACGGAAACTTTATTTTAAAATAATACGTTTCGTTGATTTCTTTAGAATAAACGTTTCTCGGTTGAATAATTTGAAAATTAAAGTGTTAACGTTATGAACGTTTATGAACTATTATTTTAAACTTTTATTTCAAAAATAGAATAAGAATAGAAAGGTTTGCACTTATAATGCTTAAAAACATAAATAACAATAAGCATGAAGCATTGTTTGTACTAGAAAGAACTAAAAAGGTTTAAAAGGGGTTATAAAATCAACGATCGCGATATTCTCTAAAATTTAGAAGCATTATTATTAGAAGTTGCGAAAGACGGGTGCTCAATCAATAACATTTTTTTTTTAAACACTATCCGATTTTAACGGCTATTTCCAAAACGCCTATATTGATCAAAGGTTTTCGGAGTAAATAAAACAAAACATTTAATTTTGCAACCAAAAACGAACTCAAGACATTCACTCATACGTGACCGAAATTAGGAAATTATTCACAAAGTTGTATCCTGAAAAAGGTGACCAATGGGGATTACGCAGAAATTTTAAAAACCATAGAATAGAATCTAAAATGTAATTTAAAAGAAAGGATCTCGATACTTTTGAGCAATTAGAGGATTCAGGCAAAGAATCAGAAACTGAGCTGGCCAAATCGAAAATTCGAAGGCAATTTCAATTACTGAACCTAGATTTCAAAACAGTAGAGCGAGATATCTTTTCAATTGTTTCAAACAAATGTTACCCATCTTTAACAAAATCACATGAGGCTTCATTCAAGGTCAAAATAACCCAATGATCGAATTCCCAACAGAAAACGCAGAAAATAGTTAAGGAAATAATAATAATAATAATGATAAGAAACAAAATTCCCAAAGACCATATTACGCGAATAAAAACCAAAAACGGGATAATAATTCTAAAAAGGATTCCCAAAATAAAATAAATTCCGATTCAGATTAAAACCAGAATATAAATTTGCGCAAAAAAAGATCAAATAAATAATAGTTATTGTTATCATTGTGTATTAGCATGCTATTTTAAAATAGAATGGCCATATTACGCCTGCAAACAAAGAAACTGGAAGGGTGGGTATTAGAAACAAATATATTACAACCTAATACCAAATTGCCAGAAATTCTTAATTTGGATAAAGTTGAGATAACCGAAACACGTTTCCATGTAATGAGAGAATTGGAAAATATCTTGTTTCGAATTTCAGTAGACACATGTGCCACACATTCCTATGTGAAAAAGGAATTATTGGAAAAAAATATAGAATTCAACATTCCTCATTCTTAAACCATTTTCGCGCCAATTAACAGTCGTAAACGGAGAATGCGTAGATTTATTAAGAAAAGTGGCAATTCCAGTTATAATCAGAAATAAAACAAACACTTCTGATTCAGGGTTGTTTCAAATCTAAAGTTAATAAGCATCCTCGTTACAGATATGCTAAAATCCCTACGGATGAACCTCAACTATGACTCAAAAACTTGGTGGTTACTTGAAAGTCCCGGCACCCGCAATCCTATGAAAGCTTATCCAAACACACTTCCCTTCCTGATAACCAAGATTAAAACCGAAACTAAACCTGAAATTATAGTAGCAAAAAATGAGACAACTAAAAAATGGAATAAACTGCGATGTTGCAATTTGAAACTCACAAGGCGCATTTTACGGAAATATTTTAGTGAAGGTAATTCATTAAATTGTGTCATTTAAATTCTCCGGCCAGTTCTAGAATAAGGCGTTGATGCGAAATGACATCTGTAATTATCAGCTGGGAATCGCTTGCATTTATTGACAGGAAATTACCTGGATTTTCCGCAGGAACTGGATGTTCCAGAAGGCTCCAGTATACCTTGATCAACAGAACATATATTGCATCTAATTCTCGGCTGAATCTAATGTGAAAACCGGACCGTTGATACCAGATATACTTGTGGTAACTCTGTAGCTTTGGCCCGTATCGCCGATACTCCAAATTTATAATCACGTTTTAAGAAGTTTAATTTTCATAAATGAGCCCTTTACTTTTTAAATGTACGAAACACGTTTTTGGAGAACAAGAAACATAGTTTACATTTATTAACTTTAAGCAAGAAGCAACGAGAATTTGAATATTAAAATGATCAATAACTATCGTTTTACATCGTACGACATTAATTTAGTTCTTCTTTTGTCCACGTGATATTGTGGAAATATTTGAATCCTATCCAATCAGGGAGGAGAAAGAGGGACATGATGTAGGTTGGGTTAGGTTATAAATTTTCCAGCGAGTAGCACTCCCGCGATTACTTCCTTCCATCGCTGTAGTCCCAGTGCGTCATTAACGCAAACTTTACGGTCTTCTCTGAGGGTCCAGATCAGGTTACCTGGGATTCTCCCAAAATGAGGTGATTATTTCTGTATTCGGCAAGTCAGTCAGTAAGATTTTTCAGTTTCTAATCTTGTGAAACCCTTCAGCTTTTTTCATTTGTCCGAAAAGCAACTGCAATACTCCTTTATTGTTATGAATGTTGTTCTTTAATGCGCAAATTTTATTTTGTTTTATCTTAGTTGGCCCCTCTAAAGTGTACGTTGTTGTCCAGTAAGCTTTCATTAATGTTTTTGAGGTTAGGTTTGGTACATGGCCACGAAATTTCTCAAGATTGTACCTTTTCAAATCGGCATTGTGTATTTTAATGTTACGCTTTTCTTTTGTGCCGTGATTATTTGTATTATTATTTTTTGATCGGATTTTGTGCATTTTTATATTGTCGTCTGATTTGTACAAGTTTCCTATGATAGAAATGTTATAAATTTGTCAGTCGTTTGCCCCATAGCCTGACTTTTATAAATAGTTATTTTCCCTCGCTTGCCCTCGATAAATAATTAATACTTTTCTAAAGATAAAAATATTCTCTTGACCCTTGATTATAGGCGTAAAGAACATCAAACACAACCGAACGGTCAGATAATAAAATTTAAAGATTCAGAAATCTCTTATGGCCGAGAAGGTTTCTTTTTCAGAGAAACACCAAAATTGTAATAAACTAGTAGCATTTATTATTAATAATAATCGACAATCACTTTAACATCAACTGAGAACCAACTGATGAACATTTTAAGCGAAGATCACGTTTAAAAACAATTTCATGTGAAGCAATTCCGCACAAGGTGAATTAATACCACATTGCTGGCCATTTTTAATCGAACAGGAGAAGCCCGCAAATTCAGTCTCTTGTCCCACAACCCTAAACCTTAGTACAATAGCCCCCCACTCTGAGCATCTAACCATAATCCCTTGTTTTCTATGACCCCCCCCCCCCATTTTACGGACAATTAACTATAGTAAATTGATTTATGCTCTATTGTTAAATTCCGCGATATTACGGAGTGTCTTTAGGGAAATTCATTGAATTTTCAAATACATTATACACCAAAATTGTACTTCATTTGATATACAAGTTTTAAAATGTTTGAAGATGTCAGCTTGAAATGGCAAAAATAAAAAAATGTAAAATTATTTAGTTTTGCTCGATCTGTGTTCCACCAATCGTAAGAATCTTTCTTAAATAAATGGTAAGTGAGTTATTTTTTACATGATTCGCTATATTGTTATTCACTAGCAGGAAACACTTATCAATGCAAACTACTATGTTTATACCTCTTTGTCTAATAGAAATTAACACTATAAAAACATTCAGGGAAATAGAAGAAATAATATTGATAAAAACCAAAATTCGGAGGTACAGTGAAACCTAAATAATTCGAAGTGCTCCGGGACCGAGAAAAACTTCAAGTGATCGAAAATTCGAATTATGGAACGTAAGAGTATAAGCGCACATAACTCGTTTATACGCTTAATATACGTCCCATAGAATATATTATAATTGAATTTTCTAGTAAAAAAAAAGAGAATAACAAATTTCCAACGAAAGAATTACATTTTCAACTAAAATGATAAAGCTTCAACAAAAAAAGTTTGAATTTTTAATGAAAAACTGTTGAAAGAGTTAAACTTTCAACCAAAGTTAAATTTTCAAACATAATTAAAAAACCTTGTTAAAAAAACTATTTTTTTTTACAAAGTAGTTTAACTGTTAGTGAAATAATCGATTTTTAAATCCAAGGAGATGTACAGTTGATATTTTAAGAAAACAGTTGCATTTTTGAACAAAATGATACATTTTCAACCAAAAGGATTAAATTTCTACTAAACAAGGTCAATTTCCAACAAAATACATAAACTTTCAACGAAATTATTTAATTTTAAAAACAAAAAGAGTATATACCAAAAAATATTTATAGTTGATAATTCAACCGAAAAATGTAATTTTTAATCAAAAAGCAGAAATTTTTCATAAAACAATTTAATTTCTACAAAAAAAGACTACCTTTTAACAAAACACATGATTTCTTCACCAAAAATGGTATTGATTAATTGTCAGTTTCAAAAATGTATTTTCAACGAAAGAGATGAACCTTCAAATAAAAAAAATAAAATTTTTAAAAAAGTAGTTGAACTTTTGATAGACAAAATAATTAATTTTTGAAACAAATAATTGAGTTTTTATCCAAACGAGATGTATTCCAAAATCGCCAATTTCTTTAATTTCTTTCAAATGCGGATTAAGATTTTAAATAAGACTATTATAATATAACATAATTATAATATTATCATTATTAATATACGTATATATATAATAGTATTAATATTTATATAATTTATATTTTATACATGAAATAACATAACCTCAAAATATACGCATATCAGGAGGCGCGCGATCTATTCAAATCATGAGAATCGTCAGCATCGAAATCTAAAAATATTAAAATCCCAATCTCCTGAATTTATTTCAAAGCAGTTAGCTGTTAGCAGATAGATATATAAATAGAATCGCCGAAATGCTCCGACCGGTGATCGTACATCTTCGAGTTTTCAAACTCAGAAGAGGAGAAATGGGTTGCGCGCGCAACTCAGTCATTTACAACGTCTCCTACTATATTCACACGGACATAGTCCTTTCATAGTATTGGACCACATCTCGTTTCAGATCTGGGATCACTGTTTCTGCGTCTTTCTGTTGTAATGGTGATTCCGATTGGCTGATTTCGAACTTGTATTCGCGCGCAAAATATACCTTGACTGCTCACGAACGACAAGCGGGGACATGTTTTTTATGCACATCGTTTCCAAATAAATGGCCAAGAATTAGTTATCGATTGAAATTGAATATAATTTGTGCGAGTACAAGATATCGTTATAAATCCGATCAATATTACACACTATACTTGAACTTTAACTTTAAAGTTATGTAGACTCCCGTTAATCACTGATTAACTCGCTAACCAGCAAAAATGGCGGGTTAGGTTAATCGACGATTAGACTTCTTTAATCCTGTTTTAAAAGTTAGTGGAACGCAATCTGGTAATTAAACTAAGTTAATCAATGATTAAAAATTAATCACAGTTGATGGAATCGGCCCTACTGTTTTAATGGTGAAATTCCACTGAACATCCACTGAAATTCCATGCTTTTGAAGAAATTTGATTTCCTCTAAAAGTCTGGCCAATACTATATTGTTTTCAAAAGTTTGACGATCTCGAGTATTGAACAACATTTGGAGAAAAATATTTTGTAGTTTGGATTGTAATTCCGGTGGTAAAACCTATACACTTGCGTGAACTACGCCGCATTTCCCAATCCCCTTGTGACTCTCTAACGCATTATTGTTTTCATAATCGCCGAAAAATACAGTATACGGAAAAACGATATTTTCATCGTATTCAAGTACCTTTCGTTTCTATAACTATCCTTGTGTAATTTTTGTCATTACGTTAGATAATTTGCTAACTTTATCTTGATACTCAATCGTTCAGCCAAGAATGCCTGGCAACTCAAAAAAAATTTCTAAACTTCTCCTGATGGTACGAATTATGCTAATACAGTTACGTTTTTAAGAATGCTGATGCCGTTTTTTCTTTAATTATTTTCTTCTCGCCGAGAAAAAAATTTCCTGGCATTATAAAAATACTGCTGGTTTTAATTTGAGAAAAAATTTGAGTTTCCGTTTGCATGTTTTCGAAAGGATTAGAAAACTTGTCAAAAATTGTAACAATCTCATATTGAGAAACAGAATTGTTTTTTATATTATTAAAAAGGCTATTAATCTCGTTTTTCACCTTAGAAAGCGTGTTTTTTATCAAGAGAGATATCTCTTGGACATTTTCGCCAACTATTGCACGTGGAACATCTGTATATTTATATAATTTCGCGATAAAAAGTCACGTCATTTTCAATGTTACCTAATTCTGAAAAACGTTTCGACGGTACAGGTTTTAATTCTGCATAAGAGACCGCCTGCTGTGAAATTAGTTATACGGCAGAATCACTGTCATCATCATTATCATGATCAGCACCTTGAAAATCTAAATGCATAAGGAAATCATCAACTAATGACGTTTGTAAAGTTAAATCTTAATTAGTTTCTACCTCAGAAGGAAAGGATACACACTATTCCTGCCGTTTTAATTTGGCAACACGTCTGTCAACTTCTTGAGCAGCATGTTTCGCTTTTCTATACTTTTTATAAGAATTATACAAAGAGTAACTTATGCTTCAATCGTCTCCAGGACATACCAAATTTTGCAAATGAGGGTGCACCAGCTCAGCGTGGTCTAGAAACAATACGATATTATTCACTCCTGAAAGCCCGTATTAAGAGAGCACATGAAAAAAACTTCCGTGAACAGCTCCTCGATAAGAGAATGCACGGCATCTTCCACAGAAATGTGGACAATCAGGCAATGTCGTGTGAGCTAACTTTTGCATTCCTTAAATCAGCGGGTTTATAGTCTCACACGGAGTGTTTCATTTTGGTATGTCAAGACGGTGTCATTTCCACCTTAATATATTGTCGCCACATTTTGAGCCAACACGGTGAGAACAAAACGGCTGCGGTCACCGCGACTCACGGTGCTGATGCGCGTGATGGGAAAAAGTGCTACAAAATTCTCGAGAATATGTGAAAGCGACGTGTTCACGATGACCACGCGAGTGCTTCACGACGACCATGCGCGTGAATCACAGTTCGGATTTTCATGCCAGCAACCACTGTGATTACAGTCTTCAGAACTATTTTCACGCGCAGCAGGCTTGTGATGTCGCAACGACGAGAAAAGTTTTGACCACAATCCTGGCAACCGTTCATGCTTTATGCATTAGCTGATCGCAACAGTGTAAACGGATTGTTTGACGTTGTTTTGCGCCTTGTCATCGAATTATGATAAGTGATCTACTTATGATCATAATTTTAACAAAAAGTAGTATTTCAATAATATTTAAGTGATGTAAATGTTCTTTAATGTATTTTATTTTCATTCTTCAATGCTCAATGTTGAGAAATATTTGAAGGGTGGCAGACCAAAAGGTGCTAAGTGACATTTTCATGAAAATAGGTTTGTACGCCGACAAATTATATAAAAACTAATTGCACCGCCCGGTAAAAGCATTTGCTAGAAATTACATTTTTAGTATAGGAATAAAAAGTAGATATGCCGCAGGGTGTCAAGGGACATGTTGTACTTATTCCCCATGTCGAACTAACACTGGCTCGGGGTTAAGTACATCATGTCCTGTGACACCCTGCAACATACCTAATTTGTATTACTATACTAAAAATGCGATTGATAGAAAATGCTTTTACAGGGATGTGTAATCGGTTTTAAAATAATTTGCGGGCCAATAAACCTTTTTTCATAAAAATGTCCTTTAGCATCTTTTGGACTGTCACCCTTCAAATATTTTCCAACATTGAGCATTAAAAAATAAAAATAAAATCCATGAATCAAGATTTACGTAGTTCAAATATTATTGACATATTATTATTTATTCAAATTATGATAATAAGTGGATCACTTACCATCAATCGATGACCAGACGCAAATCGACGTCAATCAATCGGTTTACAGTGTTACGAGCAGCTGATGCATAAAGCCTTAACGATCGCCAGAACTGTGATAAAAATGGCTCTGACTGTTGCCTCATCACAGTGCTGTTGCGCGTGAAAATAATTCTGAAGACTGTGATCACAGTGGTGGCTGGCGCGAAAGTAGGAACTGTGATTCACGCGGATGATCGCCGTGAAGCACTCGCGTGGTTACCGTAAACACGTCATTTTCACATATTCTTGTGAATTTTGAAGCAATTTTTTCCCGTCGAGCGCATCGGCACCATGAGCTGCGATGACCGCAGCCATTTTGTTCTCTCCCTGAAGACATTCCAGATGATAGCTGCACGGTGTGCCATGCACACCGCGAGCATTAAGTACACATACTATTTAGTTGTCCAACCTTAATATCGCTCCTCTAAATGCTCCTAGGAAAATCGAGGCAATTGTTGAGAATGAGAAGTGCAGCACATACTGAAACTTTATATTCTCGACAATTGTTTCTGTTGCACACTCGAGGCCTAACATGGTTCTTCTTGACTTCGAGAAGTACCATGTTCGTTATCGAATTTTCGTTACTATATGACAACAACGTCATACTCAAGGAGAATAAAAAAACACAGGTATAGGAATCCTATAAGGGAGTTGCGACGATTGTACCCGAAATATTCTGTTAAACTAACCGTCCTTATCATCGGCACTCTTAAAGGTGCCTAGCTTTCACCGTTTCATAGCCTGAAAAGCATCCCTGCGTGTGAACAATATGCTAAAACATTTACGGATAAAATGCAGAAGGCGGACGTACTTGGGTCGCTCCGGGTCCTAAAGTGCACGAGACTTTTGCCGGATCGTCGGCCATTCGGTCAAGTCCGTGCATCTTCGGATCAAGTTTGTCATAGTTTCCATGGTTGCATTCAAAACTTCAAATGCATACAAGTGTCAAAACAAGATAGGTTATGTTACATAGTAATTACAAATAATAAAAGTGTTAAATTGATAATAAAGTGAGACATATGATCTGAGAAGTAAACGACAATCATTTTCTGTGCCAATAACATTATGGAATGTCTGGTGAGTGACAAATACTATAAAATAGTAATAATATAGAAGTAGGCGAAGTGTGAATTGCGTTTAACGCTTATTTGCGGCGAAAAAGGTATATTATGAATATAAAGGATATGTATTAAATAAAGTAAATAAAATATTACATGCGTAAACTTAAAATTGACATTACCTACATTTACTTACAGCGATTAGGACAAACACGTGGATCTGAACATAACCTTGAAATACTAACGGATCGGCCCGGCATGTTTATTATACATTAGATTGATTATTCTTTACAAAAGAAATGTTTCGAGGTTTTGTATGTTTATCACTAACATTGTCGGCAGTAATAATTTAAATAATAATTACTTATTGCCAATTTAACAATCATTACTTTATAATCAGTTTAATAAGTTATACATTATTTCTGAATTTAATAATAGATTACCATTGTTTTTTTTACAGATCGATTCTAGGAGAAATACACATCATAAAATGCAGATGGAATTAGTGCATTTCGGTTTGGTGTGTTTCAATAAACATTGTTGAAAAATCTTTATCTCTGGACCTTATCACAAGACTGGGGCTCGATCAGCCTAAAATTCATAATCTGAGTCATTTCGAAGGTATAGGCATATCAAAAAGATATCTCTAAGCAATTTAACATGCCCGAAGTTTAATTAATAAAATTTTTAGGGATCATTTTTATTTTCAAAAATGTTTTCTCTGGACCTCATCTCAAAATTTGGCTTGATTAGTCACTGAAATAAATTAAAGACTCCCTGAGGATAGGAGTGTATCAGTACTAAAACTAGAAGAGAAATTTCAGGCAGGTATTTCTATTCCAATTTTTTAAAAATTATTTTATATTCGAAATTGCTATATCTGCATCTGATTTCCAAACTGGCATTTGATCAGCCCCTAAAATCAATTTCAAGACGTTTTTCGAACATGATTTTTCTGGACCTGATCCCAAAATTTGGTTTGATCAACTTATAAAATAAATTAAAGACTCGTTGGTGATAAAATTGCATCAGTATTAAATCTAGAAGAAAAATTTTAGGCCGATGTTTTCATTTCAATTTTTTTGTTTAATTATTCTATTTTCGAATTTGCTATATCTGTATCTGATTTCCAAACTGGAATTTGATCAGTCCCGAAAATCAATTTTAAGTAATTTTAATGGTATCGGTGAACAAAAAAAAATCTCGAAGCAATTTAACAAGTCCGAATTTTAATTATTAAAGTTATTACGAATTTATTTTATTTTCGAAAATGTTTTCTTTGGACCTCATCTTGAAATTTGTTTTGATTAGCTACTGAAATAAATTAAAGACTCACTGAGAATAAGAGTGTATCAGGAATGAATATAAAAGAGAAATATTCGGGAGGAATTTTCATCCTAATGTTGTTTTTAGATTTTTTTATTTTCGAAATTGCTATATGTTGATCTGGTTTTCAAATTGACATTTTATCCGACCTAAAATCAGTTTTAAGTCATTTTGATGGTATCGGTGTATCACAAAAAATCTGATAGCAATTTAAAAAGCCCAAATTTTAATTAATAAACTTTCTAGATATTATTTTTATTTTAGAAAATGTTTTCTCTGAACGTCATCTAAAAATTTCGTTTGATCAATTGACAATAAATATAAGACAACCTCCAATTGAAAAGATAAAATCTGAAATAAAATTGACAGAATTGGTGTCTTCATTTCTAACAGCATAATTTAAAGTTGAATGAGGCCTCAAACAAATACATTAAAATAACATTTCGAGTGGCTTTGAATTATAATGAAACATTTTTATTTTCTGATAAGATACCAATGATGTGAAAACCAAATTTTCAGATGAGGCCCAGAGAAAACTTTTTAAAAATAAGAAAATCCCTAAAAACATTATTAATTAAAATTTGGACTTGTTAAATTGATTCAAAATTTTTTTTGATACATCAATACCATCGAAATTATAGCAAGTTCGAAAATGAAATAATTTTTTTTTTAATTTGAATGTAAGTATCGGCCTGAAAATTCTCTTCTAGATTTAGGATACGGGATAAAAAAATCAAACAGTTCCTGAAAATTTTAGACGTAAATATAAAAGGGAAAAAATTTATTTTTGCGATTTAATTTATACTTATGAATTCGCACAACTCTGATGATTTGAAAACCTCGAAACTCGAAAGTTTCTAAACATAAACCATGAGTGCGTAAATACGCGCAGCCATCAAGGCAGAACAATGTAGGTATAATAAAATTATAGCGACTCATGCGAAGAATTCAATACTACACATACGCGTGCATATACTCACCGAGCAGGTGGGTGAGAGTGTGTGCGGGCCACGTAAAGACGAACCTACGTCCAAGTTCCCAGATTTGTCGCACAAGCTCGTGAGTGCTCTGTGAAACTTTTCCCAATCATTAATAATATTTTTGTAATTATTCACGGAAAAAGAAGATGAGCGGTTTTAGATTTGTCATATCGAGTTCCAGAACAAAGATTTTCTAAAATCAAAATAATCCGTAAAAAGTTTATTAATTAAAATTTGGGCTTGTTAAATTGCTTGGAGATTTTTATTGATACGCCGATAAGATCAAAATGACTTAAAATTGATTTTAGAGGCTGATCAAATGCCATTTTTGAAATCAGATCCAGATATATCAATTTCGAAAATAAGATAATTTTTTAAAAAATTGGAATGAAAATTCCTGTTAAAAATTTCTCTTCTAGATTTAGTACTGAAACACTCCTATCCTCAGCCAGTCTTCAATTTATTTCAGTGGTTGATTAAACCGAATTTTTATATGAGATCCATAGAAAACATTTTCGAAAATAACATAAATTCCTAAAAACTTTAAAGACTAAAATTTGGACTTATTAAATTGCTTCGAGTTTTTTTTTGCTCAATGATACCATTAAAATTACTTAAAATTGATTTTAGAGGCTGCTCAAATACCAGTTTGGAAAACAGATCCAGATATAGCAAGTTCAAAAATAGAATTATTTGAAAAAAGATTGGAATGAAAATTTCGTCCTACAATTTCTCTTTTAGATTTATTACTGATACACTTATATCCTCAGCGAGTCTCTAATTTTATTTAATGGTTGATCAAATCAAATTTTGAGATGAGGACGAGAGAAAACATTTTCTAAAATAAAAATAGTCCCAAAAAATTTTATTAATTAAACTCCGGGCAAATTAAATTGCTTAGAGATATCTTTTTGACATGTCTATACCATCGAAATGACTCAGATTATGAATCTTAGGCTGATCGAGCCCCAGTCTTGTGATAAGGTCCAGAGATAAAAATTTTTCAACAATGTTTATTGAAACACACCAAACCGAAATGCACTAATTCCATCTGCATTTTCTGATGTGTATTTCTCCTAGAATCGATCTGTAAAAAAAACAATGGTAATCTATTATTAAATTCAGAAATAATGTTCAACTTATCAAACTGATTATAAAGTAATAATTGTCAAGTTGACAGTAAGTAATTACTATTTAAATTATTACTGCCAGCAATGTTAGTGATAAACATACAAAACCACGAAACATTTCTTTGGTAAAGAATAATCAATCTAATGTATAATAAACATGCCGGGCCGATCTGTCATTATTTCGAGGTTATGTTCAGCTTCACGTGTTTGTCCTAATGGCTGTAAGTAAATGTAGGTAATGTCAATTTAAGGTTTACGCATGTAATATTTTATTTACTTTATTTAATACATATTCTATCTATTCATAACTTACCTTTTTTGCCGTAAATGAGCGTTAAACACAATTCATTGTTCGGCCACTGAAAGTACAGAATATTAATACTATTTTATAGTATTTGTCACTCAGAAGACATTCCATAATCTTATTGGCACAGAAAATAATTGACGTTTACTTCTCAGTTCAATTGCCTCACTTCATTATTAATTAAACACTTTTATTATTTGTAATTACTATGTAACATAACCTATATTATTTTGACACTTGTATCCCTTTGAAGTTTCGAACGCAATCATGGAAACTATGGTGAACTTGATCCGAAGATGCACGGACTTGACCGAATGACCGATCCGAATGCAACGTTAAAGGCGCGAAATATGAAAATACCCCTGTACAATGGCTTCTTCCCTGCTGTTGTGCAATTCGGGTATATATAACCAAAACCATTATAACGTCCTATAAATATATTATTTTATTATGATTATATCTAATCATTCTTTTATTACGTCTAAAAGGTATATTATTTACTTTTGTCATGCCATTGCTTTTATTGCTATTATTTCTTTTATCGTTATTTTCATATTATTTTCACATTGTTATAAATGAAGATTCTTCCCAGATTATAATTGACTACGAATCATACAATTGGACCGCGCGTCCAAAAATTCGGCTAAGTCGGGAAGAAGAGTTCGATCCGAGCTCACCACTCTCGCCACCGTCGTCACTCAGTTCGGATCCTGCGACAACGCCCTACCACGTCAGGCTACAACTCTAGACCCGTGTTTGGCCGCAACCAGCAGAACGCAAGCCTGCCTGCTTGCTGACACGTTTGGGGAAACGATCGCGAACCGGCCGACTTTGCTGGCCATCCTCACATCTCCAGCTCTCCAAGCCCAGGGAGAACAAGAAAATAAAACATCGATTATACGAGAACCTGTCCTCGTTCATTTCTTTAATCCTGATTGCTCTTTTTAGAGAGAAAAGAAACAATCGAACGTAGATACTTTGTTCCTTTGTTTCTGATTTTGAACGGAGAACGAGATCCTTCCTTACTCAGTGTTCATGTGTTATGACCACGACGTCATTCACATTGAGTACGGAGTAAAGGGGTTGTTTCGGGCTTCGGACCTCCTTGAACGCAGTAAAGTCGGGCTTCATCTTAGACACTCGACCTCACATTAGAGTCGCAGGCAATTTTCGATACCGCATGGGAAAGAACCCTCACTAGCAAGCTCGCCTCAAAGCTCGTTTCTTCGAAGCCGAATACACAGAGGCTTCGCACCGAGGGGTACCGGACTGTGCCGGAAGTCGGCGATACTAATCCTCCGGTGACCGGGACAGCCACTCCAGAGAAGCGACCACCGCCCGGGCATGTATTTACACGTGCGACAGTTCATGGGTGTCCGATTCTTGGAATAACCACGCCATTTACAAGTCGAACACCACCACCACGATCTACAGGACTACCACCTCATTCACTAAGAACCATAAGGTCCGTCTACGTGATTCACCCGAAACCTGTACACCAGTTAACATTCCCTCCAGAGGACCTTGCCTACCCTGGAGATTTCGAGGAACACGAACAGATTTTCCGTTGCCCTGAAGAGAAAACGTTTGTCATCGAGAAGTTCTTTCGGAATATATAAACGCCGTTACATCCCCTCGTATTCAAGCACGACTACCGAGATGGAAAGGGACAACCAGTGGCAACAATTCTTAAAATTATCCGGAAAGCGCACATAACTATCGCCGCCAAAGAGTCAGCAGAACCTACCGAATGGAATGCAACAGTTGGATGCTTGGCTTCTTAGCATCTAAGAATTTATTTACGCCTAGCCGCTCCCAGTAAAACATCCATTGATATCCACACGCCATTGATAGAATAAGCAATAAATACTACCAGCAGATTTGAGGAACAGCAAAGGCCCTTTTCAGTGCGACCAAACCATTTTAGCGGAGGAAATTTTCTAGTTGACTCATCAGCAAAACATTATCTTGATTTCCTATTATCACTCATCCAGCCAACTTTTTCCCTTTTTTCCATGATTCACTTCCCTTTATACCCTACCATGTCCATCCATATCCACGGACACCTCAAATCGATTTGCCTTCCCCTTGAAATGACCGAACTGCAATTTATTCTTTAACATTTCTCAAGACACAAATTATTACAATAATGTCAAACATTCTCCTTTTGGTCCATATATCCCAATTATACTTAAAAGTTGGATAAAGTTTCCTAACCAAATTTTCTCCGTGTAGGATATTTAGATTTCTAAAGAACGCACGTGATAATTTTAGAGTACTACCTCTGGCCAGGGATGTATTCTGATACGATCAAATACTAACAAAATTGCAAAATATGTCAGAGAATCAAACTGAGGAATCAAGAAAAATTAGGGTTGATGAGAAAATGAATCGTCAAAGAACCTTGGATCTTTATTGCTGCAGACATCATGGGCCCATTACCAATTTAAACAAAGATAATGATACAATAATCACTAGCTTCGTGGATATTTTTCCAATTGAAGAAACTAACGGAATTATAATAGCGTCCGAATTTCACAAATGTGTCATTAACCGATAGGGAACACTCAGGATTTTCCACACCGATGACAGCGCAGAATTTGTAAATGAAACACTGAAAGACATGACAGAAAAATTGGGCATTAGTTACAAGAAAAAGCCAAAATACTTCCTCCAATTTAACCGAAACAAGCCTTACACTCGGACAATTAAACAAATTATTACAGCCTATTTAGATAACGATCATTCCACCTGAGACGAACATATAGACGGTTGGCTGTTCATGATAAATACAATCAAAAACCCTTTGAAACAACTAACCCAACAATTGTTTTATTTAGCTCGTGAATTATAACTGTTGTAGGTAAAGACATACAATACCATATAGGCATTCTATGTCTTAACAAATCTAGTCTAGAATACATAAAATTATTAGTAGAAAAATGACAAAGGATTAATAGCATTAACAATACCAGCGAACTCAAAAACTTTAAACGGACGCAATGAACTCCGCATATCTGAACTCACTATATCTTAAGAACGAAAAGGCAGTAGACCTTATTAATTGCAGAAAAAGGCAAATCCCTGGATGCACCATGTGCAGAAATGAAATATTGGAGATAAACATGGCCAAACACAAAGGAAATTGCTCTGCAATTAAATGGCTAATATTAACAAGACTAGTTGTGAAAAAAGCAAATATAAAGTACCCTCCTTACCGCCACATAAGGCAGATGACCCTGAAGGATCCAAATCAAAGTCTACAAAAAAACTTCGAAACCACGGAAGAAAAATAAATGGAGGAAGTCGTAGGTAGCCACCCCAATTGGGGACCAGAATTAGAAGACAACATGGAGCACTGCTCAAAATATAATAATTACGAGGCACACCGCTTTCGCAACGAATTACAAGATTAGTCCAACCGAAAAGCTAAGGAACTGGAAATATCGGAAATTGAGAAGAAAAAAAGACGCAGACAACCAACTAAGTACGAAAGAGACCTTGCCTGGGGCAAAACCTTGACAGCGAGTGAAAACCTAGAAAGACAGATACGAGAATAGGCGATCAGAGAAGAAATTGAACAACAAAAGAAGGCCAGAGCTATCGCGAAAGAATGGCGCCAATACAACGAAAATAGATATAAAGTACTCAAAAAGACCATTCTTGAAATACAGAAAGACGAGGAGGAGAACAACTAAACCCAAAAATGAAGTAACAACGAAACCCACATTATTATATTCCATAA
>NC_046657.1:70014371-70021054 GCF_010883055.1 Belonocnema kinseyi
TAATGCCTTCGTCATTCTACTCTTATTAAAGTTAAATTACTCAAATCAAAGACACTAGCACCCACAATGCAACAACATTTCTTCTTTTTTTTTTAATTTTTTACTGAAATACAGAAACCAACTCAACTTCAGATGAAAACGGAAAAACATAGGTAGAGGGGTTTTGGGAATATATAAGCCCAAAAATTCAAAACTTGCTAAATATTAACGTTACCAAAATTAACCATGACAGGAAAATAGACAATACTACTATAGAACTGGAATTATACACTGATTCTCAGACTAAATTAGAAGTTAACAGAGAAATCAACCCAATTTTTGGTATACACCCTAACCCTCGCGGAGGAGGAGATGCAACATACATTTTTACCATGACGTATGACTAGGTGTGACTCTTATAAAAATAGATAGCCGGTCCTGTTCGGTCGTTAAAAAAAGTTCGGCTACGCCACTTAACTGTTCCACAAAAGAAGTCCGGCCACCCTCGCGACGCTAGTCACTAGGACAAATTTGTTCGTCCTGCGTGAAACCAACCTGGTGGAGGAACTTCCGATAGACAAAGTCTGCCACGAGCTGACCATAGAAAAGTAAGCGTCAATAAATTGCCTTCTTTGAGGCCATGTGACGAGTGGGTCACGTGACCAGATTCCTACCTTACCACCACCTTTCTTATTTCCCAATTGATTTTTACACGAAGCGCCACACCGAGTTGAAGGTTTGGGATAATAAATAAGAACCACTAAGAAAGGTGGGTCTGGTCCTAAACTTTAATAATTATAAAAAGCACACCAAAATTATTCACAATAAAAAACTTGTTTCATAATTATACAAATTGAGGACCAGGCAATAAAAAAAGTGGGGGCAAGGTAGGAATCTGGTCACGTGACCCACTCATCACATGGCCTTAAACCTTAAAAATTAATTCGAATTCTATTTATCCTTCACCTTACTCTCGGCACTCAACATTACATCTCCCTCCTGGGAGATGTGTAAAGTGTACCAAAGACAAATTCAATCGCCTACTTTCTTCGAATATTTATATGTTGACGGGCAACAAAGACAGACACAAAAAGACGTAAAACCCGCTACGACTGAATCAATGAGTTTAGAAACGTCAAATTATTATGAAATCGGCGAAAATCAAATTTTATGTACAACCAACACCTTCCATTTAAGATGAAGATTTTGTTATTATAAGCATCATAATCAAAATGTGAAATTATATAATTATCTGCGAAGATAAATGTTGATAATAATAACGTCATTATCCCAAACATATGTGCGATAACGGCGACTTATGTATATAATTATACTCTTATAATGGAAAGAAATATTTCTTGAACAAAACAGTTAACCAGATTATTTACTGAATTATTAATCAGTTTTTTGTATACTTTGCGAAAATGAGGATGTGCTATAATTTCGCTTTCATTTTATCGGTCTTCTTTCAATCTATTGGTGAATATAATAATATGTCTATAATTCTTATTATATTTTATAAAATGCATGCATTAATACGTCTATTGGCCAGGTCTATAGAGTGCACCTAATGTGCCCCTTCTCCACACATAATCATATAATGGTAATTTTTGTATTTAGGCTGTAAAAACGAGAAATTTTTTTACCGTATCATTTTTTGTGTCCTTTTTTAAATAAGATATCTTCATGCTGTTGTTTTTAATGCAAACCAAACTTTTTTCGGATGACACCAGTGATCCCGTTTCATTACCACCTGAGATAATTTTAAAGATTACAACGTCATAGTTATACGTGGCACTTAAGGTCGATTCCTACTACTAATACTGAAAACTTACAAAAACCAATAATGTCCCTCTTCTTTCCCTTCGTGCATAATATACTATTATGATATATAAGACTTTATAGAACTGACCAGGGTGTGACATGTATTAAAAGATGATAATTAAATTATATACTATTATGCTTGCCATATTCTCACTTCAAAAATTCTACGTAAAGCGTACTACGCAACATCCATATGGAAATTCTGAAAAGATTTTTAAATGCTACTTTTGGACTAGGTTTGACTTTCGTTGAAGAGCTCCGCTCGCGGAAATCGCACTGTGGACGTAATGCCCTTGCGATAGATATGCGAGAAACTATGATTTGAGAAATTTATGCTACACACGTCAAAACCTCGCACTAACTGTGAGTTCGTCGATGAAAAAATGATTGAAGCAATGCCCTAAGTGTGAAAAAAATACATCTTCTTACGGAAAATATTCCTTTACATTACTTTAATTCCATGGAGCGGGTCCCTCGGGTACACGAGATTATAAGAATGCTCCAACTGTAAAAAAAAACACATTTTGAAAGGGATTTTTTTTTGTCATAATAGTTCAGTATGCCTGAAGTGAGTGCCGCGAGGAATTGAGATTGAACTACTGATTAAGGTGTAAAAAACTGTTTTTAACATTAGTTTAGGTGGTCTCGAGTCGGTTCCTCGAGGAGACTAGATCGAGCTAATGCCCCAGGTTTAAAAAACAGATCAAACTTCCCTAAGAGGACTGCATTTTTTACACCTGAAGCATTAGTTGAACGTTACATGTGCCAGAAACCAACTTTAGCCATCCTGAAGTACTGGGAAAAACATACTTTTTCGACGAGAATGCATTTTTTACATTTGGTGAACGGGCTGAGTTCCGTAAAATGATATTTGCCACAGAAACGGACACACTGAGATTTGTTTATTTTACGTAGTAAGGAGTTATGATATTCAAGAATTATTTCGCCTAATTTTAATTTAATCATTGGAAAGATACTTTCCATAAAGAACCATTGAATTGTATATATGTTCTCCAAACAAATTTTTTCTTCTATTTCTTCTAACAGAATGCAGTTCACAGTCTGACGGGAATCCTCATAGCGAACGTAATCCTCGTCCTTCTTCTTCTGACAAACAGCCTACGCCTGACTTGACTTCTACAGAGGAGCCTCCTTTATGTCCAAGGTCCAACTCTCCTTCCAGCAGGCCTCCTTCTATTAAAGTAATTGGACATTCATTTGAACGACTCGGATATATCCGGCTCATTCCCCGAACAAATCGGAACCTTACATTCGAATTTCGAAGTTACATTTTTCCAGCCAGTATACCCATTAGCTGGAGAGCAGATGGAAAGAGCCAGAGTCCCGTGCAACCACAAGAATATATGGTATTATCAACATCCAAAGGCGAAGTTTTTGCAATATTAGCGAATAGCGGGAGTCTATCTGCAATATTTAAGTCACAAAGACGTTATCCGAGGGTAAAACTAAACATGATAAGTGGCGTAATTGATTACTTGACCACAGATGAAATAAGGGATTGTCCAGTGGGCAGAAATCACCCAATCTTTCCATATAATTTTATTAAAGCTTTCTCAAATTATAATTCCCTACAGTTTAAATGGAATTTTAATGGCGAACGTATTCCTGCTTCTTTATCTTCTTCTTCTGGCATACAACATTTACTTGAGCAGTCTTCTAGAACTGAGGAGTCACTTATTTATGCCAGATCCTTGTCTCCTCCTAATAGGCCTCCCTCTGAACAAGTACTTGGATATACAATGGAACAACTTGGACATGTTCGGCTTATTCCTTGCACAAATCAGAGCCAGCAATTTGAGTTTCGAAGATACGTTTTTCCTATAGATAAACCAATTCGAATGCGAATAGATCATATAAACCATGCGCTGAGCTCAACTCGAGAATATATTGTTTTATCAAGGTCCAATGGTGATGTTTTTGCCATCTTGGATTTCAGTGGAACACTTCGTGGAATATACAGAGCAGATAGAACTCATTTGCGAATAAAAATAAATATTATAAGCGGCTTAGTTGATAATATGATTCCCGAAGAAAAAAGAGATTGTCCAGTTGGAAAAAATTACCCAATCTTCCCAAAAAGATTTATAAGAGCATTTTCAACTCTCAATTCATTACAGTCCGTATGGAATTTCAATAGCGAACTCAATTCTGGTTATTCTTCTCTTGACAGACAACATTCACCTGACCGTACTTCTTATCAGGAGTTTTCACTTGATTCCAGGTCCAGTTCTCCTCCAGGCAGGCCTCCTTCTCATAATGTACTTGGATATCCACTTGCAAAACTTGGATATATTCGGCTTATTCCACAGACAAATCCAAAACGGCAATTCGAATTTCGAAGATACGTTTTTTCTGCGGCGAAAGGAATTAAATTAATGTCAGAAAATTGTAAATTTGTGCCAGTGCCAACTCGAGAACATATTGTAGTATCGACATCAAATGGTGATGTTTTTGCAATACTGGAGTATACTGGGATTCTTCGTGGAACATATCAAGCAAGTCGAGCAGTTAACTGGAGTTATTTGAGAATAAGAATAAATATGCTAAGCGGTGAAGTTGCATATATGAACAATATTGAAATGGAAGAGTGTCATGTAGGCAACCGTTACCCAATCTTCCCACATTGGTTCAATTGCACTTTTTTAAATGAAGATTCTCTACAGAATGTTTATTATTAATGAATAAAGATAAACTGAAATATAATATTCTTTGTAATCAGTAGTCGGATCAAAATGAAAATGAAAGAATCAAATACCAATGTGTTATGGTTAACAAAGCCTCTTTTCTTTCATCTTTTGCTAATCTCGATCAGGTCGTTCCAAATTTGTTGTCTCTGAATATTCCTAATTGCAATTATAGAAAATAATTTAATGAATCCACAAAACATTGGAAGATTTCTTTGACCCTTCAGGTATATACAGAAATTGAAACTCAGAAAAATTCAAAGATTTTGCAAACAATAAATTTTTCCAGTGTGAGTAACTAATCGGCATCTCAATTGTTTCTAAATTAATTATACTTTTTCAGGGTCCCAATAAGCGTCTTTTGTGATTTTGCGATTGTAATGCCAGAGTTTGTTATTTTTTACCCACCCCACTCTACGCCATCCTCTACAAAATGTTCAGTTCGTTTCTATAAATATCTGTTCCTATTAACTTAAATTTAATATAAGAACCATCGAATATACTCCTAATACAAGACTTATTTACAAAATGGTTTGAGTGTGTTTCTTTGCGAGTGGCTACCAGTAAAAGAATTTGGGATTTATTCCAGGAACTCATAATAAATCTCTGGCGATCTACACAGGTTCTCCTAACAGATAATGGTGCGGAGGTCGTTGATAATACCCTTCGCTCCATGGCACAAGAATTCAATATTTTACACTCTACTCACCCCCTTTGTGCCAGCCACAAATAAACCCAGTCGAGCAGGTCAACTGAATATTAAAAATATTCATAGTATCATGTGTAAGAAAGAACAAGTAAAAAAAAGCAATATTCAGGTTACCATTAATGCATAAATCATAATCCTGAATAAATAGAAATAAAATTTTATAATTATTGGTTTGAAATTACTTAATCCTTAATATTTAGTGCAAACTTCTCGTCGCTTTTCTGAGGTTCCAAGCTCGGTCACCCGCGATTCTCCTAGAGTGAGAGTGATTGTTCCTGTACTCGGCAAGTCATTCAGTAAGATTTTTCAGTTTCTAATTTTGTTAAACCTCTCAGCCTTCTTTTTATTTGCCCGGAAAGCAACCGCCATACTCCTTTATTCTCATAAATGTTGTTCTAAAATGCGGTAATTTAATTTTCTTTTATTTTATTTGGCGCAGAAAGCCCTGTAATTTAATTGGTTACAGCAGAAAGCACAAAAATACAATTTGTTTAATTTTAATTAGCTCAATAAGCCCGAAAATCTATTTAAATGGCAAAGAAAGCCCTAGATGAATTTAGCTTGATTTTAGGTGGGCAAAAAAGCTATAAAGTTGAAGTTGTTTTCCAGTAAGCTCCTATTAATGTTTTTGAGGTTAGGTTTGCCGCGTGGCCATATTTTGTTATAAATAATTTTAAGTGTTTAAAGATGTCAGTCTGAAAATGTAAAAATATCAAAATGTAAATTTTATTTACTTTTGATCGATCTGTGTTCCATCAATCATAACAATCTTTTTTAACTGAATGGTAACTTAGGTATTTTTCATATGATTCGCTATATAGATAGGTAGATTAAATACAGAAAATCCCTTAGTAACACTCCATCCCAACGAATCCCAAAAAACGAAAAAAGCCCAAATTCTCCAACAATTGCTACAAAATACATTTCTAGCATAATAAGCATCCCCAGAAGGAATACCTTCGAACCCCTTGACAACATCCCCAACCACGAAACTAGCGACGACCGTAGTACACAAGACTCGGTTACATTAGCCAGATCTAGTATCAGGATAAAGAGTAAGAAAAATAATTTAGAAAAAATGCTCAATAATAGTAAATACGAAGGAAGACATAAGAAGAATGATAGTAATCGTTGGAAAAATAAAGAAGTTCTTAAACAATAAAAATTAAGAAAGAAACATCATAGAGAAAATAAGATTACTGAAATTAATAATAGAAATCAATGAAATAATTTTAAAAACAAGGTAATCGAATCACATACGAGGGTGGTTCAATAAGTCCTTAGAATGACCAACATATGGCGCGCGAATCGCTCCAAATCATCTGCTTTCAGTCAGCACCACTCCCGACTAGATATATGGTGCTGTCACAGTCCACATCTTCTGAGTTTACGTGTTTTTATAACCAATTCAAAAAAAAAATTGTTCGTTAAGAAAAATGAAAAAAAAAACGAGTTCAGAGCGGTAA
>NC_046657.1:70021154-70025703 GCF_010883055.1 Belonocnema kinseyi
AGAGCTCCAAGGAGATTATGTTGAAAAATAAAAAAAAAATTACCCAAAAAAAATTGTTTTTATACTTCATTCTAAGGACTTATTGAACTACCCTCGTAATAGTTAGGACTGCTGAGGAAAAATCGATGAACAAGATAATTGTTCGCTAGAAATTTGCAAACGTATTGTTGAGCTTAACGTATGCCGCGATAATGTATTTACGCGATTAATGATTACGCGATAATGTATTTACCTTGCGCTACGCGTTTGGTTTTTGTATATTCCGCACACTTGTGCACAGACTTTTCAAAACTAAAGGTCAAAGCATTGACAACAGTAACTTGGTAATTCGGAATTCCCTTTTGTTGAAGCTCATTCGGCTAAAACGAACACATTCTCATAACGTAGCTCGTGCTTCGCACTCGCAGTTGCTTTCGAAAGTGTATATCATTTCCATAAATGTATATTATTACAATTCATAACATCTATTGGAATTAAAACAGATGTGTTTTCATTCTCTCGTTTGAAAAAATGCGCATTCTTTATACAAAATTTGTTGTTAAACATTATATTGCAACTTCTGTCACTTTTTCATCAACTGAATTTGCTTATTTCCAATGTTATTTTTATGAATTAAACCTTACAAATAATTTCTGCACAGCAGCCTTACCGTTTTTCAACTGCTCAATTATATCCCTATGCTCAGGGACGCAGAATTTCTAAGTTAAATTTTCTGCCGCATCCTGTTCTACATCGCAGTTGTTGTGCCCTATTGCTTTATCTCCTAATATTTTACTAAAAGCGTCTCGCAAAGCGTCTAGAGCAGACACTCTAGTAACAACAAAAGTCCCACGAAACCTCGAGTAATGAGGGGGGGAGGGGGTAGTTGCATCCGGGAGTGAAATATAGTTATTGCTTTGTTCTGAGAAGGTTGTTCTGTTTGTCTTTTTGAATAATATTAACATCCGTACAGAGATTTTTTTATAAAAAAAAAAGTTGTCTCAAAAATATTCAAAAGGCGCTCACTTTTTGAATTCTTATCCCAGATACATGGCTAAAGAATTTGACCTTTAGTTTATGACACTAAAGGAGTGTACCAAAGGACCACCTAATAGAGTTATTCTTTTTAATTTATCCTGCTCGCAGGCAGACAGGCATACAGCCACATTCGTGAACACCTATTTTTGGGATTCAGGGGATATCAAGACGTGGAAATTTGACAAAAACAGATTTTTTAACTGTTAATGATATTTTTCATGATTAAAACGAAAACTACGCATCCTATCAAAAAGTGAGCTGTAACAAATTTTTAGATCTTTTTCAATTGTATAATTTTTGTTCACGCATCTTTTTCCGTTTTTTGCATAGTTTAGTCGAAAAATGAAATTTTTATTTTCTATTATTTTTTTATGCTTTGAAAATTTGAATTTTCAATTTATCAAGAAAATCCAAAAAGTTGTTACGATAATATTGCAAGCCATTCAAAGGTCAACATATTTCTCTTCATGAAGATAAATCATTCGTCTTTTTTAATACTATAAAACCCGTGCAGAAAACTTCTAAATTTAAAAAAAAATTGTCTAAAAAATATTCAAAATGTGCTCACTTTTTTAATTGTCATTCAACATGGCTGGCTAGCGAACTTGAACTTTAGCTAAAGACATTTAAAGAGTATACCAAAGGCCAACCTTGTAGACTAATTTTCAAAAATTATTATGCTCACAAGCGTACAAACAGGTATAAAGACATACAGACCGACACATTCGTTGAAACCGGTTTTTCGAATTCAGGCGAGAGGAACATGGGGCCACCTATTTAAAAAATCACAAAATCATTCTGCAAGGTGCAATCCAATTAAACATATATATTATCATGTAAGCCTAAAATTAAAGAAATGATTTATGAAACCGTAGACAAATTATTAGAACAAAATATAGCAGAACCTTTTTTCCGATCGGTCCAACCTGATAATGATGACAAAAAAACCGAAACAAAATTATAGATTTTGTTTGTACTTTATAATGGCTATTAATATTACGAAAATAGATCTCTACCCAATCTCACTAATGACATTATTACTGGAAACTTTGGAATCAGCAAAATTGATTTATAAAATTATTTTACAATCTGCTTGTTTGCAAATTCCGCTAGAAGAAAGTTCAAAACCAATCACAGTATTCACAGACCCTGGAAACAGCATGTATCTATTTCAGAGAATGCCATTTGGTTTAAGAAATGATCCAGAAACTTTTCATATAAAATACTCGAATATTGTATTAGAAAAAATAAATAATGGAATAGAAAATTCATTCCACATTTTGCCAAACAATAAACCCAATGAACAGATTAAACTTTAAATTATAAACAATTATAAACAATCATAACCAATTTGATTGAGGATTAGTTACAAACCTTACTGCCCCCCCCCCCCCATTGGCCCTTTAGCCAGATGGCCGCTGGATCTTCTGGAATATGACAAAGAAGGCGTATACCGCTAAGATAGCTCAAATTTCGTCCTTGGTGCTCTGTCGAGATCAGGAGTCAGAAAAAATATAGCTTTTGCATTAGCATGTAGCGTAAAATAAACAAAAGCGGACATTAATGACAAAACAGACGTCCAGAACTCTACTATAATTAGAAAAATTACAAAAAGACCGGAAGAATACGAAAAATGGCATATCACAACCTAAAAAACTACGAACACAGTTTTAAAAGAAAATCATGATGAACAAAAGGCAGGACATTTAGGTGCCAAAAAACGCGCACGAGAATTTCAAAGTACTACTTCTGGCCAGGCAATGCGAAATCACACAACGGATGATGCGGCAAAAATCAAGAGAAATAAGGGTTGATGGGGGAAAAAATCGGTGAAGAATTATGGACCATGATTGTTGCAGACATGATGGGCCCATTGCGGATTTCCAAAAAGAGAATAAAAACCAGGACTTATTAGATTTTGTGGATATTTTCACAAATCAGGTCGAAATAATTCCAAATAAAAAAGCTAACGGAATTACAATGTAGTAAGGATTTCACATACACGTCATTGTCTGTTAGGGGAAACCTAGGATTCTCCATACAGACAGTAGAACGAAATTTGTAAAAAAAACACTGAACGACCTAACAAAAAATGTTGTTATTAGTTACACGAAAACGTCAAGATACTGCACTGAAGCCAACCCAACTAAACCTTACAAGCGGACAAATAAACAAATAAACAAAACCTATTTAGATGACGATTATTCTACCTGAGACGAACATATAGACGATTTGCAGTTAACGATAAATACTAGAAAAAATTCGTCGACACAATTTAGCCCAGAATTTAAAAATTTAGGATGTGAATTTGAACCAATTCAGGGCTTTCGAAAAATTATTAAAAACAACAGCGAAATAGAGTTCGAAAACATAGACAAATGGAGACAAATTCAGAAAAGTTAAGACAAATCAAATAATAGACAATCTGGCAACTATAGTTTAAGAAAAAGATGAGTGAAATTCAATATAGGAGATAGGGTTTTAAAAAATGCAAAAAAAAAACTATCAAATAAACTGGATAAAAGGCAGGAAACCTATAAAACTAATATGAAGGTCTTTTCAATATTAAGAAAAAGGTTTCCCCAACCATATATAAATTTTAAAAACCTTGAAGGAATAAGTATTAGAAACTGGAATATAAATGGTTTCAAATTATAAAATGTGAACACAGACAATGGCACATGCGCGTTCCAAGTCATAACAAATTTAGTCCAGAAAATCTCAAATAGATAGTGGCAAAATGGAAAATGATTAATAGTATTGGGAATACAAATGAACACATAAACTCAAAACTGACTCAATCAACGCCACATATCTGAACTCAGTAGATTTTGAAAACTAAAAGACAGCAGACCTTTTTCAACTGCAGCATAATATAAGTCCCTGAATCAATCATGTGCAGAAACCAAATATTAGAGATAAACATGGTCAAATACAAAGCAAATTTCCAGGCAATTAAATGGCTAAGATTAATAAGATTAGCAGTAAAAGAAGCAAACATAAAGTACATTAGGTGCTGGAATCAGAAAAAAACATTGATCACTTACCAAACATCGGATGATTACGAGGGAGGGCATGAAAATTCATCCAACCCAAAAAAATTATGAAGATACGTAACTAGGACGAAGATCATCGCCCTGTGTAAAACAACCCTCGTGGAGGAAGTCATAATCTGCAGCATTCGCCACGTGCTAGCCATCGAAATACGAGTGGCAATAAATTCCCTTCTTTAACCCTTAATAATATTTTCAACTTTTATTATGTCCCACCTTACTCTCAACATTCCACATCACATATCCCTCCTTGGCATTACCCCCTGTACAATTTTTTTGTTAAAACTTTATCTTAGATTGCACATTACATAGTTTGGCAGAAATATATAATTTGTTATTTTTAAAGAGCATTTTTAATGAATAAACTAGAGCCGCTGGTCAAAATACAGTCTGTCAAGTTAAAGCGTGGGTGGCTTTACTCGCAGTCGGTAAGGTGTATCGACATGATTTTGGTGTCAAAATATTAAGAAGAGCTCCCT
>NC_046657.1:70025803-70050076 GCF_010883055.1 Belonocnema kinseyi
GCTCGACACCTTGACAAATGTAATTCCATGTAGAAACATGCGTTTAAATAAAATATTTTACCAAAAAAGTTACCCACGCTTTAACTTGACAGACTGTAGCTAGCTATTGACATGATCCTTCCTCTTTAGGTCTTATAAAGTGTATAAAAGGAAAATTCATTCGCTAAATTTCTTTTAATGTTTCCGTGTTCATAGACAACGAAGACAGACACAAACGGACGTAGAAGCCGCTACTTCTTAGTCAATAACTCCAAAAACGTCGAATTTTGATGAAATCGGTGACAATTTATTTTCATATAAAACCAATACCTTCCATTTGAGATAAGGATTTTGTCATTGTGAGCACCATAATGAAAAATGTGAAATTACATAATTATCTGCGTTGAAAAATGTTGACAATAATACCCTCGTTATCTCATATATATGTGCGATAACGGCTACTTGTGTGTACCAATATTTCTTGGATACAGTTTCTCAACAAATTATTCACTGAAACATTAATAAGCTTTTTCTCTGCTACGCGAAAATGAGGATGTTCTGTACTTTTGCTCTTACTTGGGCGCTCGTCTTTCACTTTATTGGTAAATATAATAATCAATTTATTATTCTTTTTATATTTTATATAATGCACGCATGAATGCGGCTATTTGTCAGGCTATTTTATAACCACTTGAGACAACTTCCAAAATTATGTAGTCAGAGGTGTACGTGGCAATTAATGTCGATTCCTTATGTTTACCAGACGTTCTGGGTTTAAAAACTATGGAAATGCCCTAGTTTCTATAGAAGTACCTTTTTTTTCAAAATATCTTACGATTTTTAACGTAAGTTTCTAATTGAAGGTAAATTGTGAGATCACTTTTTTCCATGCTAAAATCCCTATGGAGCGATGAACGCAACCGGCTTTCAGTAAAACTATTCGCGAGACATTTTCCTCTACCTTTGCAGGCAATTAAATTGACGTATTATGAAACGAAATAAAGTCGTTTAGCTTTTTTTAGAGCATGTTTGGAGTGACCTGGATTTCAACTCGACCCATCTGGTAACCCTATTTAAAACTCGCACAAAAAACATACCATCACCAATAATGTCCCTTTTCTTTCCCTTGTTGTACCATTATGCTTCCCATAATTTCAAGTGCAAAAATTTTACGGAAAGCGTACTACGGAACATCCATATGGAAATTCTACAGAGATTTTCAAATACTAATTTTTAACTAGGTTTGACTTCCGTTTAAGAGCTGCGGTTTTGTAAATCACAATGCGGACGTAATGCCCTTGCAAACGTTACGCGAATAACTCTGCTTTGAGAAAATTATGCTACGCACGTCAAAACTTCGCGCCAACTGTGAATTCCTCGACGACACATGATTAAACCAATCCCCTAAGTTAAAAAAAAACCCATTTTCTCACAGTAAATCTGTTATTGCAGAACCTTATTTCCTTGGAGCGAGCTTCCTTCCTACACGAAATTGGAAGAATACTCCAGGTGTAAAAAAAAAGCATGTGTTGGTTTCAACCTGGGGCATGGGTACCCACTCCGGGGAATTTAGTGTACTCTAAAAACAAGGCTTTCATGAAGAAATATTTTTTTCTTATACGTAGGGCATGTGCTTGATCTTGTGTCTTTTAGAAACATACTCTAGGGGCCGAAAGTACTGAATAAACTATACCGCCTTATAGAAGATGAATTTTTGGCATCTGGTGCAAGAGTTCGATGACAGAATTTCAAGATTTGGATACATTTTTTGAAAGTCCGTTTAGCAATTATTAGTTACGGACAGAATTAATGTTTGCACTATGCAATCTGAACACAGAATTTTCATGTAGTCTCAACACGAAATCCTGGTCCTTCTGCTTCCGGCAAGCAAGATATGCCTGATCGAAATTCTACAGAGGAGCCTCCTTTACGAACCAGGTCCAGGCCTCCTGCTGGAAGGTCTCCGTATATTAAAGTACTTGGATGTTCACTTAGAGAACTTGGATATATTCGCCTTACTCCTTACACAAATCAGAACCTTGCATATGAATTTCGAAGTTACATTTTTCCACCAGGTAAACCAATTTGTTGGAGAGCAGATGGAAAGCACCAGAGTCTGGTGCCAGCAGGAGAACATATTGTATTATCAGCATCCAACGGCGACATTTTTGCAATATTATCAAATAGCGGGAGTTTGTGTGGAAAATATGTCACAAAGACTTCATACAAGAGCAAAAATAAACATGATAAGCGGTGCAATTGATTATTTGACCCTAGATGAAATTAGGGATTCTCCTGTAGGAAGAAATCACCCAATATTCCCACACAATTTTATTAAAGCTTTCTCAAATTCAGATTCTCTAAATTTCAAATGAATCCTAATGGCGACCCTGATATTGGATCTTCTTCTTCTTCTGCTAGAGAATATTCGCCTGACCATTCTTCTACACCTGAGGAGTCTCTTATTCGTGCCAGGTCCGAGTCTCCTCCTGGCAGAGCCCCTACTGATGCAGTGCTTGGCTATACAATAGAACATCTAGGATATGTTCGGCTTATACCCTGCACAAATTCCATGCAGAGATTTGAATTTCGATGATACGTTTTTCCTATCGATAAGCCAGTTCAAATACAAATAGATCAGACGAGCCACGTGCTTAAGCCGACCAAAGAATATATTGTTTTATCAAGGTCCAATGGTGAAGTTTGTGCCATCTTAGATTATAGTGGAACTCTTCGTGGAATATATAGGGCAGATAAAACTCATTCGCGAATGAAAGTAAATATTATAAGCTATGTAGTTGATAATATCACTCCCGATGTAATAAGGGATTGTCCAGTAGGGAAAAGAAACCCAATCTTCCCATTAAGATTTATTAAAGCATCTTCAAATCGCAATTCACTACAGTCCGAAAATGACGCTAGGTCCATTTCTCCTCCGGGTAGTCATCCTTTTCATTAAGAACTTGAAAATCCACTTGAACCTCGTATATATTCAGCTAATTGCAGATGAAGCTGATTATTATGTTTAACAAGGCTTATTTACTTTTATCTTTTGCTAATATTAGCAACGTCATTCCAATTTTTTTTCTTCGAATATTCCTAATTGCAAATATATATATAACATATCTTTAAAGTCGAGAGAGTATTGAGAATTATTCTTTCACCTCTTACGTATGTAAACAAATTGTAACTTATGAAAATTTTAAAAATGTACAAAAAATAAATTTTTCAGCGCGGATAACGGGGAAAAATCACTTTTTAAAGATTGTAGAATAATTTTTTAGGATTTAAAAAAAATGTGACGGAAAGTATGACGGCCTGTAAAGAATTATCCAACGAAGAATTTTAATGTATCAGACATATGGGTTTAATACTCCTAACACACCCCCACGAATACCTGAAAACTACCCTTAAGATAAAGAAGGTCAATTCTTCATAAAATCGTCCTTTTAATCACTATATTTTGTTTTTTTTTTTTTTTACTTAAAATTATTAATATTGGTCTAGTGCAAGATTTATTTTCCCCTTGAAATGATTACTATTAGTCTAATAGAACATTTAAAGAGATTTCAAGTTAAAACATACATGCCTTCACCCTACATGTGAATAGCACGAATTTTATTATCTGGGATCGTATATGACTTTCCTTTCTTGTTGTCTAATAAAGCATTTCCAGCCGTTATTTAATTTCAACAATGGCGAGAAAAAGGTGTGTGTGTAATCGACAGCAGGTTAAATGGTAAAAAATAACAAATTCTGGCTTTAAAATACCTAAAACACAAAAAAACGTTGATTTTGATCCTTAAACAGTTTAATTAATTGGAAAACGAAAGAGCTTAGTTACACATATTTGGAAAAAATCCTGTTTCTGGAGTTTTAAAATTCTTTAGATTTCCAATCTTGTTTACGTACCTAAAAGGTATAAGAAGTTTTCCCAATGTTCTGAGGATTTTAAACAGCAAAAAAGATCTCGAATTTCGTACAATTTTAATTTTGGCATTTATTGAAAATATCGTTATAACTTGCGCTTATCATTTTTTAACCTCTCTGGAATTTTCTAACACATAAATACACTCGCAAATGAATGGAGAGTATCATACCGTTTAGAATAGAATTACACCATATGTTGCAAGGAGATTCTTTGGAGTTTTTAAAGACGACTCACTGGCGGATAGCCGATTTTTTTTAAATTACATAGTGTATAATCATTTTTTATAACACTTTTGCGATGTAGCGTGCTGGCGCAATGCGACGCACTGAGTGTGCTCTGATGCTCCATCAGTGCGTGTGGGTGATTCCGCATGCATAGCACAGGCGCCACGTGCCCCGCACGCCGTGCGGGCATGTTGCATGGCTCATTTCTAATATATTTTATTTTAGATTAAAGTACCAGGACAAAAATAATTTTTAAATTTAAATAAAGTTTTCGAACCCCGCGTATTTCGAATAACAATAAACAATTAACAGTATCATCTAAAAATATTTAAGTGCAGGGTCAGAATATGCAAAATTACAAGAAACTTTGGCTTGCCGAAGGAAAACAGAATTAGAATTTCCAGTTTTTGACCGGTACTTTGGTCGCCACGTTATGCCTAGGATCCAGAGTAAACTGCCTAGTCTTCCCCTGCTCCTTCAACGTTCCGCCACTTTCCATGGTAAAGTAGGTAACACGAATCACCAAAGCACGAACGATTGCGCAGTTTGTAAACAACGAGCAGACGGGAACGTAAGTCGACCGTCTACCAGCCACCATGTAAAACATGACGAAAGGGCAAACGCAGACACGGTGCCTTTCCTGCTAGCTACGAGGAGGAGTACAGGCCCGATTCGCATGGTAACCGTCAAAGATATTATAAACGTAGATGTGGTACGGGTAAAGCAGTTGAAAGATTTTTTGAGGATTAGAAAAGTTTGACATGTATGTATCACTTAATTGTTTCAAAATACTTAAACTTTTATACCAAAGAAACAACTTATTTAATGTTTAAGGTATTTAAACATTATTCTTTAAATTTAAAATAAGAATAATTAAAACAAAATATATTTCTGGGTATAGAGAGTTTTACGGAGTCGGGAATTTTATTTTTTAGGATATTTGAACCGTCCCTATAAAAGTACAAAAAATCTGCTCTAATTATAATTTCAGCGCTCGATCTTATTGATTTTTCCCTACAGTATTAATAAAAAAATGTGTATGAAAATTTTTGAAAACACGAAGTTAAAGATAATCTCAATTAAAAAATTAAAAATTCGCTGCACATCCAATGTTTATTCTTGGTTCTTGGCGATTTTTTTCTAATGCATTTCAGTCACTGATAAACGGGGGTGATTTTCTATCAGAAAATAAGAGAATAACATTCGAAGAAATTGACTTTGTTCCATATCAAGCTTTTTTGGCTTTAAATGTCCATTTTCGTTTGGTTTCTTGGATTTTGAAAATCCTTTTACTTTGGTAAGTTTTTTTCATCGTGACTTTGGAATTTTAATTTAAGATGAAAATTAATTTATTTTTTCACGAGTGCAATTTGGTCGTTTCAATAGATTCTTACAAACACTGTAAACTTTAGGGTCAATAATTTAATCCCTCTTGGCTAATTCCGCAGAAAGCTTAAATTTCACATCGTGTAAACATCTGTCTGCCCTAAACTCTGAAAAATTGTACCACCGTTCACTCAGACCTTCGCCATCAAGTTTAAAATTTTTGAGGTCCATATAAATTTCCACCAATTTTCTATTTCCTCATCCCCCGAAGATGTACTATTTTTGTATTTTTGTAATACAATAAATGTTGATCGACCTTCTCAATTTTTAGTTCGAATTATTTCTATCACCCACCATGCATTTAAATTATAAAAAAATGTTGACCCACTATGAAACATTTAATGGTCCTTCGAATCCCAATTTTTATTACCTTTGCAACAATGCTGTGCGTGCTTAAACAATAATCTGTGCATGTGTGAAACCTGTGCATTCAATTATATTCTCTTGAGTAAAGAATGCAATGCACTAGTGAATTATCCAGTGAGAATTCTGAAGGAGAATTCATCGAAGCAATCCAGAACTTCTAGAAAGCTGCCTTCAATGCCAAGCTGCTAAAAAGCACATTATAATCGCCGCAAAGACAAGCAATCCAGTTCAGCTCATCAAGTAGTAAGTCATTTTTTGGTAACACCAATTCCTCACATTTTCTATCGGCTCCCATCTTATACTTCGTTAACTGTTATCTATGGTGTGCGGTGCTTAAATCAAGTCACAATGGCCGAAGCTCAAATTAAAGAATTAAAAACTAAACGCGGGAACATTAAACGATTTCTGACAAATTGAGAAACACTTTTATCATCTATCGATGATAAAACTGACTTAGGCACACTAGATTTAGAAGAACGTTTGAAAAAACTTTAGGACCTCTGGCCCGAGTTTGAAAAAATTAAATCTCAGTTAGATGCTAACACCGACGATACGGAAGTTCAAAATATAAATGAAGCTCTTCATCGATTTCATGCAATTGAAAATGAATTTGCAAAAAATCCCGCCCTGAAAAAAAATAATCAGGGTTTATCAAGGAATACAGAGATTTAGGTCGCGTAATGAAGAAAATCATTATCGCGGTTTCTTCTTACCGTATCACGGGATCATACGAGAAGACATCCTGACAACTAAAATCAGAGTTGTCATTGACGGCTCTGCCAAAAGTTTATCCGGGATTTTCTTAAACAATGCACTAAGGTAGATCCAACCATACAGGACGACCTTTTCACCATTTATGCTCGTTTGCGTACGTTTCCTTTGGCTTTAACGGGTGACATAGAAAAAATTTTAGGCAAATCGAAGTAGCGAACGAAAATTCTTTGCATCAAAAAATTGTAATGGGCGAGAATCCCAATTAATCGATCAAGATATTTAAATTAAGCACCGTAACATATGGTACTGCTTCCGCACCCTTTTTAGCCACCCGTATTCGCGCTCAATTATGAGTCAATGAATGTCATTCACATCTCCTCGCCACTCAGGTTTTAAAGCGTGACCTTTATGTAGACGATGTGGTAATAGGGGCCAATACTCTTGAAGACGCACTAGACCTTTGTGAGGATTTGCTTAAACTTGCGCCTGATGGTGGATTCACTACTCAAAAATGGGCTGCAAATGACCGACGACTTATGAGCGGAATTTCAGACCATTTGACAACAGAACTTTTGTCATTAGATACCTCAGAAACGATAAAAATTTTAGGGCTCCATTGGAATAATCGTCAAGATTCCATTATATTTACAATAAAGGAGCTTGACACCCATGTAACTTTTCAGAACAGCCAGTTAACTAAGACAACTATTTTATCAAAAATAGCCAGATTGATCGATCCCTTAGGTTTACTGTATCTAGTTATTATCTATGCAAAAATGATGATACAAAAACTTTGAAAAGTAAAAATAACATGGGACGATCCGGTTCCACCGGATACTTGTTTATCGTGGCTAGAATTTACAGAACAATTACCGCTTTTCAACGAAATAAAGTTTGGTCGATGTGTAATCACAAAATATTCAAGTGACATCCAAATTCATGGATTTTGTGACGCCAGTAAAACAGGTTACGGGGCCTGTCTGTACTTGCGATCAACAGACAATGAAGGGATGCACTATTCGTCCCTTTTATGTTCCAAATCTCGAGTTGCGCCAGTGCAAACAGTTTCAGTACCTAGACGGAAACTATGTGCGGGCTGGTTGTTGATACGTATCTATACATCTTCTCGAAAGGCTTTGCAACATATTACGATTATTCGACCTGTTTTTTGGTCCGACTGTACAGTGACTATTCACTGGATCAATTTATCTCCACACTTGTAACAGAACTTTGTATCAAATCGCGTTGCTCAAATCCAAGAAGTCACTGAGCCTAGTCAGTGGAATCATGTGTCCACTATTGAGAATCCGGCTGATTTTACATCCCGAGGTCAAATGCAAAAAGAATTTATAGCAAATACAATTTGGCAACACGGTCCTCCTCAGCTTTAAATGGAAAAAAACTTTTGGCCGGAAACTAAATTAACCCCTCGTGAGCCGGAGTGTGCAGTAACTCGAAGTCTTGATGTTTCAAAGACAGCAATGCATGTAGCAGCTAGCGAATTCAATCTACTTTCACGGTTTTCCTCTTTTCAAACCTTAGAACGCGTAGTATCATATTGTCTTCGATTCTGTAACAATTCTTCAAAAGAATCAATAAGACTGTGCGGTAACTTATCTGAGTCAGAGCTCAGCGTAGCATTTGAAATTCACACGTTCATTTCAGAACGTCGGGATTATTTATTGCGGCCCCTTTTATGTCAAGGAAATCCGTTATCGAAACATAAAAAAGGCCAAATTGTATGTGGCCGTCTACGTCTGTATGGCTACCAAGACAGTTAACCTCGAATTAGAGGGCGTTTTGACCACTGAAGCTTTCATTGGCTGCTTTAAACGATTTTTTGCACGACACGGGCAGTCAAAAACCATTTCATTGGATAATGGTACTAACAACACAACGAAATAGTCGATCATTTTTTGAAAAATCATGAAATTGTGTTGAATTTTATTTCTCTTGGATCTCCACATTTTTGTGGGCTTTGGGAGGCCATGGTCAAATGATTGGAAAGACATTCTTTACGTACCGCCGGCAACGCTGTCCTGACATTTGAGCAGCTGCACATTTATGTTACAGAAATCAAGCCGATCCTAAATTCCCGTCAATTAGTCCTTTATCCTCCGATCCAAACGATTTTCATCCTTTGAGTCCAGGTCACTTTCTGGTAGACTCTTCTTGTGGCAACATGCTCAAGTTATGCGACATGATTTCTGGACTCGTTGGCAAAAGGAATACCTTAACGAACTTACAGTTCGCAGCAAATGGTGTTCTGATTCTGCTGCAATTACAATGGAAACACTATTGCTTCTGAAAGACGAAAATCTTCCACCCTTACAGTTGAAGATGAGACGTATCGTATTAACTCATCCTGGACCCGACAACATCGTGAGAGTAGTCACTGTGAAAAATATCTCGGGACTTTATAAAACATGTATTAAAAAACTATGTCCGCTTCCACTGGAAAATTCCGAAGAAGGTCATAGCTAACTGCAATGTAGTTAATTGCATTAAAAATGTATCTTATGACTTGCAGTAGATAGTATAACACTGTTTTATTACGGTGATACGATACTCCACGTTACAACATTCTTAAGCAATTTATTGCGACCCGGATCTTGAACTCTTCAAAAAATAAATCACGGTATTTAATGTACTATTCTTATCGTGCTTAGCTATTATTGTGTTTCTAATTGCATTATTTATTTAATATTTTAAGAAGGACTCATATCTACTATGTTTACCTTTTATCTTTGTTTTGAACATAGTTTTTCAATGTGGCCGGCATGTTACTTCGTAACTTTCGAATTTTAATTTAAGATAAAACTTCATTTACCATTTTTCTATTTCCTTATTCCCCGAAGATGTATCCCGGTCTACGTGACGAACCAATCAAATTCAAGGAATACCCCCTCACTCTATGTCTCCCTACTTACGCAGTTGACATTTTCACCACCAAGACCTCTTATTTTTGCGAAGAGACCAGTTGAATACTAACTCCTGAACCCACCATTATACTGATTTTTGTGATACAATAAATGTGGATAGAATTTGAAAATTTTGAAAAAAATGGTCTCGAAAATTTTGAAAAAGCTCCAACTTTTTGGATTTTTATTATAAATAGCTGTTTAGCGAGCTCGCTCTTTCTTTTTGGTCCCACAAACCGTGTGTCAAAATACAATCCAATGCAACCAGTCTTTCGAAAGTTATCCGGTATACAGACAACAACGACGACGCCGCCGGACAAACAGACAGACACGGACGTAAAAAATTGCTTTTTTTTAATCAAGGGGCCACAGAACGCCGAAATTTGATTAAATCCAAGAATCATTTTTCGCAAAAAACTAATGACATCTCATTTTTGATGAGAATGTAAAAATTATCAACCAGATTTGTAGAAAATCTGAACTGCCGTTCGAGTATTAAAAATTGAACAGTGATTGATTTTACAAGACGATTTTGTGTCTGTTCCAAATGATATAATTTACATATTTTAACGTTAAATTTTGAACTACTTTAATTCTAAAGCCTTAGTAGTGACAAAAGTGTAAACGCTTGAATTAATAGTTTCTTAAATGAACGCCTTTATTCAATTTCAAACATTTTTAATGTATTATTTCAGGATAAAATATTTTGTTTTTAATCTATTTAATTTGGAAAATAAAAAAAAAACAGAAAAATGTTTAATAGTAAAAAATTTGAAAAGAAATCGTCACAATTTCAGAGTGATCAATTTTTAACTTTAAATGTTACAATTATAATTTTATCATTTTTTTATTTGCATTTTGAAGGTAAAAGTATTTCTTTTGATTTTTAAAGAACAGTTAACCAATCATTAAATTAGAAAAAAAATCGAATAAGCTGAAGGTTTCTGAAAGTTTCAAAGAAAATAAAAAAATTTGGAGATTCTCAAGGATTTTGGAATATTGAAAAAAAATTAAGATTTCTGAGAAGATTTAAAATGGTTTTTCATCTCAAAAAAGTACATAACACAAAGGGAATGTCCGAAAAAATTAAAAACATTTCAAAAGATTAACAAAATTATTTAAAAAATCTGGAAGCTCTTGAGACAATTTTTATATTTATTTGATATTTAAAAGTCGCGAAAAATTTCAAAAATAATTTGAAATGATTTGAAATCATTTAAATTTACATTGATACTTTTGATGATTTTGTAATTAAATGTTGACTTTATATTTTGAAAAATTACATTATTTTAAGAGGAGGTGTAAAAGCTTTGAATTGAATCCTGCAAAGATTGTTTTATTTGAATCTTAAGTGTTTTTAAATTTCTATTTGTATCAAATTTGTATACAATTATTGTTATTCTAAATTAAGACAATAATTTAAAAAATATATTAAACAAAGTTTCTAGAATACAAATATTTGATTATTGTATTTTGAATAAATAAATAATATAGATCACAAGACTGTTTTCTCAATTCCTGCAATTACGGGATTTTCTAGTTTGTATGTTTTATAATTGGACAGCATGCGGTCTGGAATTTTATTATTCCGGAATTTCCAAATTCGATAATATTGTAAACTTTTCAGAATTTTTATATTTGTGATTTTAAAATTTGAGCATTTTATAATTTCAGGAAGTTTACAATGTCGGGAATTTTTTATATGGGATTTTTAGTCGTCCTAAAAATATTTAAAAAATTTTTAAAGACTTATAAAATTGTAAAAAAAAATCTGGAAGATATTGAGGCAATTTTATTTGCAGAATATTACAACAATTTTGCGAAAAAATTGCAATCATTTTAAAATATATTTAAGAAGTTTTGAAAAAACTTGGAAAATAATTTGAATTATACCATATAACGTACGTAAATATTCCGAATAAGTTGTATCAATTATAATAGTTTAAAGTCAATTTAAAGTATATTTTATGGAACATGATATTTTTTATGAACGTGTCAGTGAAATCCTGTTCGCCTAATTTTCTTTTCCAATTCGAAACGTAATCTGACTGGGAACTGCCGTCTTACCATCGAAAAACCGAAAGAACAATTTTCCTATCACTTAGAATTATAATTAAATTTTTACAAAAACGTTATAATATATAATAATTAAGAAATTGTAAAATACACACGAGAACTTAATTACAGGAATAGTCTAAAAAAGTTCATAGAAATTGCAGACCACAAGAATAAAAGGAAATAATATTAAAGAACTATATATATATAGACTATATATAAAATATAAATTATAAGAAATAATTTTAGAATTAGTGGACAATATATGAAACCGCAATATAAATTACTCATTGACTTTTATTTGTGGTATTTATTACAATAACCATGTTTTTCAAAGTTATAAATGTAAAAATGTTTTAATTTGAAATTTGCTTTGACTCCAAATGGTTCTTGTCCGAACTAAGTTACCATCAATGCACCTCGAGGGGCCTACTGAGATTTGTTTACTCCGTCCAAGTAGCTGTTGGAAAAATATATATCGATGGGACTTCGTGGGTGCCATCTACGGGTGGCGCTGTGTAGAGGGGAAGTGATTTTCTTTGCCGGACGTGACGCATATATTTATGAAGAGCAGCTAAGCCCGTACCGCATCTACGTTTATAATATCTTTGTAACCGGTCACCAGCCCCGAGCAGTGAGTCCGCAACTAGTCACGAGAGGCAGAATCGGCCGGCCAATACCTCAACCGTCGGCCACATTTTACAGACCATGGGTGGCTATCGAAATCATCTGCCAGACACAGGCAACATGGCGCAGCAATTCTACTACCAGCGTTTGGGCAGGCAATGGGAGTTTCTTTAAACATGGCCACCATTACTAAGGTCAAGATTCGAGTCGCCTTACAACGTCGTGCTGCAGCGCTTATTAGGTCTGCCACGCTGTTCCGTCCTGTGCTTTCACTCTTCGCTGGTAGTAGAATTACTGCGTCGTGTTTCCTATTCATGGCAGATGATTTCGGTAGCCACCAGTGGTCTGTAAAATGTGACCGATGTTTGAAATGGTGGCTGGCCGTTGGCTGGCGTCCTTCTGGTTTTCCATGATGGCTGGCATAAGGTTGACTTACGTTGCGGTCTGCTGGTTCTTTACGAACTGTCAAATCGTTAGTACTTTGGTGTTTCGTGTTAGCTTCTTTCCCGCTTTTCTTCGGATGACATGGTTAGGGAGAGTCCATGTCCATCGTCGCCTTCGGTGTCTTGTGTTAGGCCTACTCCTGTCTACTTTCATCTCGAGACCGATCCCTCACAAGAAAAGTTTATAGCCCAATTTATAAACTCTTGATTGAACTAGGTCGGGTTCCTCTTTTATTTCGCACAAATTTGTATATAATTCGAGTAACTAGTCTAACTTATTCCTTCAGTTGGAGGTATTGGCTTGATGGTTGCTCTTCTAGTCACATTCGCGTGAATTTAATGGTCTATGTGTGCCTTAGGAGAGATTCAGGGAAGTTTGATTACTTTATAGAATTTTATCTCAAAAACTTCATCACAATATATAGTTTGAATGGAGTTTTTTTATTTAATTTTCAACTCTTCTTGTGACGGACAAATTTTTTCTTATTATTTTATCTCATATAGTACAGTTCATCAGGAAAAATGAATTTTTTCGCCTTCGTAATATTTTGTCACAGTGGAAACAAAAACTGTGTATGTTATTAAAAAATTGTTCTAAGAAAATTTGTCAACATTTGTCAGATCAACAATTATATGATAAGGACACACAGAAACAGGCGACAATGACCTTTTATATAAAACTGATGCCTTCCATGTAAGATGAGAATTTTTTCAGTATAAGCTTCAGGATAACAAATGTAAAATGATATAATTGTCTGCGAAAAAATGTTGACAATAATAACGTCGTTATCTCATATATATGGGCTATAACCACTTCTTATGTATGTAATTATAACCTGATGACTAAATGGTATAATTCTTGGATACAGTTTTTAAGCAAAATATTCACTGAAGCATTAATCAGTTTTTCTCAAGTTTGAAAAAATGAGGATGTACTATACTTTCTTTCTCACCTTGGTGGTCATCTTTCATTCTATTGGTGAATATGAAAATATATCTATATTTCCTATTATTTTTTAGACCTGTTACGTAAACTTAAATTGCATTTTTCCAGCTTATATAATACTACAATAGCAATTTCTGTATTTCCGCTCTAAAAACTGGAGATTTATTTTTCCACCGTATCTTTTATTTCGCGTCTTATGTCTGACTTCAATACTCCGTACTAACTGTACGTTTCTCGACGATTGAGTAGAAAAAAATAAATCTTCTTACGGGTAATCTGATATTACAAAACTTTAATTTCCTGGAGCGTGTCTCTCAGGTACACAAGATTGAAATAGTACGCCAGATGCAAAAAACTCATTTTATTCAGGAAAGTCAGATTGTCAGAATACTTTAGCGTGCCTGAAGTGGGTTCTGCGAGGAATCGAGATTGAACCAATGCCTTAGGTGTAAAAAACTATTTTACAGTACTTTCAGGAGTCTCGAGTCAGTTAATTGAAAAGAGGAGTTTGAGACAATGCCCCCGCTTAAAAAACACATTAAATTTTCTCAGGGAGTATGTGTTTCTCCTTATTTTTCCTCGAAAGCGATGTGTTTCTCACACCTGAGCCTTCATTTCCATCTTGTATCATCTAGGAACCCAATCGAGGGAACTTCATTTACTCTAAAGACCAGGCTTTCATGAAGATGTCTGGTTTTCTCATATCCAGGTCATGTGTTTATTGTCGTGACGTTGAGAAATTTACTTTAGGGTCCCAAAAGTACTAAATAAACTAGACTGCTTTGTACAAAGTGTATTTTTGGTATTTAGTGAAAAAGCAGGATGAAAGAACTACAAGATCCGGATAAGTTTTTTTAAATGTTCGTTTCAAAATTAATAGCTTCGGGCACCATGTATTCTTCACAGTTTTGAAACAAGGATAGATACATCCTTTAACGAAGAAGGTGCTTCTGACTTATCTGCTGCAAGCATTTACCGTCGAAATGCCAGCATACCAATAAAAAAGGGCAGCAGCTATTTGTGTAAGTTAGACTTAGTAAAAAACTAGGTTCTAAAAATTTTCCTTAACCGCTCTTCGCAAAATTTTTCCACGTGGTGAGAAAATTACTTTTCAATAGAATAATAGAATTTCCAACTAAGTAGTTTAATTTTCAATGAAATTATATTAAATCGATAAGCATGATAACATTTAATTAATTGAAATTTATTAAATTTTGTTTAAGGAAAATAATAGTTTTATCTTCTTTTTTATATTTTTAAAGAAAATTGGACATGTGGTATTCCACTTACAAAATATAATAAGTGAATTGAAAATAGTTACTTATAGTAGAAAAATATAAAATAAGATTTAATAAATCACCCATTTCCCTAGAAAAGGTTTTTAATTGTTTCTTATTTACGATAATTTTAATGTAGAAGAGGAAGATTGCATATGTGTATAGATTTAATAAATATATATTTCTCATATATTCAGAAAATAAAAATCAAGAGAAATAACAGAAACAGGGTCTTAGTGTTGCTTGAAAATGAGATTTAGTTTTCAAATACTCTTGATTCACATAAAAATAATTTGTAACCCTAAATGTGACTGAATAAACTAAATATGATTAACATGTACCAATGATGCATCTCATGTTCTTTTAATTCAAACTGATCATTTTCAAGTGTTATTTGAATGTTAAAACTCAGCAAAAAGATATTTTCAATAGAATTGGACACATTAAAAACTGTTTGTTTCACGGAGTAAGAGGTTATTATATTTTAGAATTTGTTTCGCGTAATTTTAATTAAATCATCGAAAAGATAATTTTCGCACAGAACCATTGAATTGTTAACTGTTCTAAAAAAATTTATCTTCTACTTCTTCTTGCAGAATGCAGTTCACAGTCCGACGGAAATCCTCCTAGCAAACGTAATCCTGGTCCTTCTTCTTCTGGTAAACAACATACGACTGACTGGACTTCTACAGACAAGCCTCTTGTTCGGTACAGATCCCGGTCTCCTGCTAGCAGCCCTTCTTCTATTAAAGTACTTGGATATTCACTTGAACGACTTGGATATATTCGCATCATTCCCCGCACAAATCAAAACCTCACATTCGAATTTCGAAGTTACACTTTTCCAGCCGGTATACCCATTAGTAGCAGGTCAGAAGGAAAAAAAATTAATCCAGTGGAATCTCAAGAACATATTGTATTATCAACATCCAATGGTGAAGTTTTTGCGATATTAGCGAAAAGCGGGAGTTTATCCGCTATATGCAGATCACAAAAGCAGTATCCGCGAGTAAAAATAAACATGATAAGCGGTGCAGTTGATTACTTGACCCCAGATGAAATTAGGAATTGTCCAGTGGGCAGAAATCATCCAATCTTTCCACACAATTTTGTTAAGGCTTGGTCGAATTATGATTCGCTACAGTTTAAATGGAATTCTAATGGTAAACGCACTTCTGGTTCTTCTTCTTCTGCAAGACAACATTCACCTGCTCGGTCCACTACTCCTGAGGAGTCTCTTACTCGTGAAAGATCCAAGTCTCCGCCTATTAGGTCTCCTTCTGATCAAGTGCTTGGACATACAATGGAAGAACTTGGATATGTTCGGCTCATTCCTTCTACAAATCAGACCCAGCGATTTGAATTTCGAAGATACGTTTTTCCTACCGATAAAAAAATTCGAATGCGAATAGATAATATTTACCATTTGTTTGGCCGAACTCAACAATATATTGTTTTATCAACGTCAAATGGTGACGCTTTAGCCATTTTGGATGATAGCGGAACTCTTCGTGGAATATATAGGGCAGATAAAAGTCATTCGCGAATAAAAATAAATATCATGAGCGGCGTAATCGATAATATGACTTCCGATGAAAAAAAGGATTGTCCGCTAGGCAAAAATAATCCAATTTTTCCATACAGATTTATTAAAGCATTTTCATCTCGCAATTCACTGCAGTCCAAACGAAATCACAATATCGAACTTAACTATCGTTATTCTCTTCCTGACAGACAAACTTCACCTGACCGGACTTCTGCTCAGGAGAATCCACTTGATGCCAGGCCCGGTTCTCCTCCGGGCAGGCCTCCTTCTAATGAAGTACTTGGATACCCACTTGAAGAACTCGGATATATTCGACTTATTCCACACATAAATCCAAACCGACAATTTGAATTTCGAAGATACGTTTTTTCTGCCGCTAAAGGAATTCAATTAATGTTCGAAAATGGTAAATTTGTGCCCGTGCCAACTCGAGTACATATTGTATTATCAACATCCAATGGTGATGTTTTTGCAATACTGGAGTATACTGGGATTCTTCGCGGAGTATATCAGGCAAATAGGGCAATTAATTGGAGTTATTCGAGAATCAGAATAAACATGATAACCGGTGCAGTTACCTATATGACCGAATTTGAAATGAAGGAGTGTCATGTAGGCAGTGGTTATCCAATCTTCCCACGTTGGTTTAATAAATTTGTTTCAAATGAAGATTCTCTGGAGAATATTTATCATTAATTTAGTGAAAAAAAAACTAAAATATAATATTCTTTGCAATCTGTAGTCGGATCAAAATTAAAATAAAAAAATTAGTTGCCAATATATTATGGTTAAAAAGGCTTATTTTCTTTTATCTTTTGCTAATCCTTATAATAGCGTAAAATCGTGATAATGTGCATTTCTATATTTTACGTTATATTGTTATTTTATTATAGGTTTCCAGTAATGGCCAAGCGATTTTAGTTCATTATAATATCCTATAGCTCCGGAACCTGCTTGTACGTTATCATATTCCGCTTTATTTTAATACGATATCATTGTCTTGCGATATCATTGTGCGATATATTTTTCTCCGTGTAATAAGACGTTTTTAACTGTTATGTAATTTCAAAATACGCGAGCAAAAGTGGAACCCTGCGGTGGTTGTTTAACTCTTTTTACATCCTTATCATAATGAAAAGGTATTAGTTTAAGGTAAACACAGACTATCGCAGATTTCTTAAAAGCTCCACATTGCGAGGCCCCCCGAATAAAAAAAAAACAGTTTTACTGTGATTGTCGTCCTCGTCTGTATATCGGATAACTTTTGAAAGGCCAATCGGATTGAGTTGAAATTCGGCACAAATGTTTGGACCATGACTTTTTTTAATGACGAGAAAATTACTTGAGTTACAATATTTTCCAAATAAACAAAAGTTTAATTTAATCCAAAAGTGTGCACTTAGAAAAGATCGTTAAATATGTTATGAATAACTTTTCTATAGAATGATTAGTTTTTGTTTTATTCGTAAAAACTTCATTAAAAATTTTTAATAAATTTTTTAGACGAACGACACAAGCTACAAAGAGGAATAAAACAAAAGCTACTGAATCAAACAAGAGCTACACAATTGTTAAGAATTGTTTTTTGATGCGATAAGTGGTTTTTTATTTATAAAAAATAACATTGAAAATTAAAATATTGTGATTTTGAGACAAACGACACTAATTATATGAAAGAAAGTATTGAAAAAAGTTCTGTATACAAAAAAGTGCTACAAATTTTTCATAAATAATTTTTTAATTGGATGAGTAGTTTTTGTTTTAGTCGTAAAAAAAGACATGAAAAAAGTTACATTTTTTGTAAAATAACATAAGACATAAAAGAAATGAATAGACAGAAGTTTTTTACCCAAAAGCGGCCTAAAAATATACTATAAATAATTTGGAAACGAAATAAGTAGATTTTCTTTTATTTGTAAAAAAAGAAGATTGAAAAAAATGAATAAAAAATTATAAAAATAAGTATGTTTTAATATCAGTGCATATTATAAATTGTATTGATATAAAGTTTATTGAGTTGATCCATGCGGCCAATATCTCTGCGGCAAGGCACACCTACGACATATCACATTTGCGGTATGTCACAACTGTGGCGTCTCTACCTAGTGGCTTCTCTCCCGAACGGTATTTCTTACTGCGAAATTGACGTTTTTGCGGCATCTCTCACCAGTAACAATTCTTCCAATGGCATCTCTCTCTTCCAAAATGTTTTTAATTTTCAACTAAAAGTGGCTAAACTGAGACAAGTCTCCTTGGACTGATTGTCTTTCCGGTGGCATATCTCCTTCGGAAAAAACTGTCAAGTCCATATTAAAATATTAAAACTGCGGAAAGCCTCCTGGGACAAATTGTCACATCTGCGACATGTCCTACCAGAGAAAAGTCTTTCCAGCGGCATCTCTCTCCCAAGCGAAATTGCAAAGCACTTCCAAGGATGACGAAACTGCCACAAGTCTACCCAGGGGCATATCTTTACCAAGAAAACATCGAGGCCGTTTCTCTTCCTTGAACTAATGGATTGGCTATAATCACGGATTAAGATAATTTTAAGGTGATATATGACTTTCTTTAGGTTAGCCATGCTTTATAAAACAAAGGGGTACGTGAAAACATAGAATCAATCAAAGTGACCTGAAAAAAATGGGCTATTGGTCTTGAAAGAATAACAAAACGGACTACTTTGGCAATTTTCGGAGGGTATATTTTGAGGTTAGGAATGGACTTGGACCTCTCGAAGAAAAAAAGTCCCGGATCCAGATTTAACAGCCCAAGAAACGTAAGATAATTTTGTTTGCGTTTATTTCTCCCTATAACTGGAAGATTGTTTATTTTGGCTAAATGAAGACAATTTTGAGGTTAGGTTTGACTAACCTTAAGGATGACAAATCAAATTTTAAATTATAGTGGAACGTGTCAGCTGGTTGAAAATCATCGGGACGCCAGAAAGAATCAGCTAACTGGCTACCCCTAATAAAACCTTGACTCTGTTATTTAAATTCTCCCGTCAGTTCTACCATAAGGCGTTGATCCCAACCTAACATCTGAAAATTTCAACTGGTTACCTTTTGCAGTCATTAATAGTAAATTACCCAGATTTTCTGCAAGACCTGGATTGTTCCAGAAGGCTACAGGATTCCTCGATCAACAGATCATGTATTTTGTCAAATTTTTTAGGCAATTGTGATGTGAAAGCCATACCGTTGATACCAGCTATACGCGTGGTAAATGTGTAGCTTAGGCTCGTATTATCAATACTCTAAACTTATAATCACGGTGTAAAAATTTTAATTGTTCTAAATGTGCCCGTTGCTTTTAAGATGCTCGAGGAATGTTTCCAGAGAATAAGAACAATGGTTTACGTTTATTAACTTATTGCAAGCAGCAACAGGAATTTTAAAATTCGAATTTTAAAAAACTGTATCGTTTCACATCATGCGTCATAAATTTAGTTCTACTTTTGTCTACGCAATGTTGCGAAAGTATATGAATCCTGAAAAATCCGGGAAGAACAAAATGGACATACCGTAGGTTAGGTTAGGTTATATATTCTCCAGCGAGTATTACTATCTCTTGTACGTCGTTGTATCCCAGTAGTCCCAGTGCTTTAATATGTACGTATTTTTATTTTGTAATGTGATTTCATGCATTTTTATTTTGTGGTCTGATTTTATGCAATTTTGATATGATAGAAATTTTGTAAATTTGTTAGACCTTTGCCTCATATCCAGACTTTTGTCAATAGGCGTTTACCCCCTCGTGCTCCCAAGAAGAATGGGTAGTTTCCTAAAGATGAAAATATTATCTTAACAATGTTTGTGAAATGTGTTCCATAAAATTAAAGTAGGTTTTCATATACTAAAAATGCAGTCGCTTGTCCCTGAATCCTGTACCTTTGAATAGTTGCCCCCTCTCTTAGCACCTAGCCATAATCCGTTGTTTTTTACGCTCCCTCGATTTTACTGAAAATTTACTGTAGTAAATTGATTTAGGCTTTATTTTTAAATTCCGCGAAATCACGGAGTATCATAAGAGAAAGATATTGTATCTTTAAATACATTTTACCCCGATATTGTGCTTGATTTTTCTATTAAAATTCCAAAATGTTTAAAAAATTCTGTATGAAGTTGTAAAAATAAGAAAATGTAAAGTTTATTTAGTTTTGATCGATCTGTGTTCCACCAATCTTGAGAGTCTTTCTTAAACAAATGGTGACTAAGTTACTTATTATATGATTCGCTATATTGATATTGACGAGTAAGAAACTCTTATTAATCGAAAACCACGCCTTCTACCTAATTTTCCCACTTAGGATATGAGCTAGTTTGAATTAAAAGTGAGAGATGCACGACGAGGGCAAAATGTAGAGTTTCAGGCCCATCAAATTCTTCCGCTGAAACAAGGACTACCAATCAACGCTTTGACAAGGACGTCGCCCCTCACAAACACTTTTGTTGAGATGTCGACTGGATTTCAGAAATATTCTAGACCATTTCGAAAATTCCAAATTTGCCTTTTCCACCTGGCGTGGAACTCGACGATACTTCTTTTGTGACGTTTTTATTTTTATTGCCCCAGCTTGACTAATGGGACCTCCTCATCCAAGGCCCGGAAACTTACAATTGGGACTACTGGTACCACAGGAGAAAATTTGCAGGTATCAGGATAAATTTGAGCTCCAGGCTTTGGCCAAAAGGGCTTGCCGCAGAGTAAGGAGAATGATTGATCAAATTATGTTTGGTTGATCAAAATTGTTACATGAGAAAAATTAAAAGGACTCCTGGGATAGCTAGCCCCCATAGTAGTCGGCATTGAAGTTCACAACGATTCCCTGCCGGTCGTCGTGCAAATTTCAGATAAATCAGCGCACGATCTACAGGAAAGAGAAGGCGGGAAGGGGAACGAACCGAGAGCAGGCCGAGCCCATTTCTCATTTTTCCGTTTGTGTTCCCGAGGCGAAAGTTCGCGTGCCAGAGCATTTTGATCATATGGAAGAGTAATTCTATTCCTGCTGCCGTTGTTAAGTTATTATTTTAAGAAGTTTAAAGGAACGATCTCGGCTCCCCTTTGGTTAAATTATGACCATACGCTTTTAGACATAGTGACTATCCCTTTTTTTTGTTAATTATGGTATCCCCTCTTGTTGAGATATGACCAACTAATTTTCTTAGTTTGAATATCCGTCTATTTTTTTGGAATATGACCACCCCCTATTCTGGCACTGAGAATATTTTTCACGACTAACCGCGTTTAATATTCCTACACCCTTGAGTTTTTGTTCAAACATTTAATAACCCCAATTTTGCTTACCCTTTTGAATTAACCCCTTTTAAGATTAGATTACGACTACCCCTTATCAGTATGATCACCCCTTGGTGTTTTTGTCCATCTATCTGGTTATTCCTGTAGACTATAACCACCTCTTCGAGTTTTTCTTACCCCTTAGTCAAGCGTCGCGGAGTTGTACCTACAAAAAGGGCCTAATCTATCGCAGATTAGTTAGTTTAGGATCAAATGTTAGTTTTATGTAAATTTTCTGTTTTAGAACTATAAGTTTTTTCATTATCTATATTGTAAAGTAGAGTAGATTTGTCGTTTGGAAAAATAGGATAATATATTACCAGGAATACTTATTTGTATCATAGGTTACTAAACCATGTGTCAAAAGTTACATTAATTCTTGAGTATTCTCATTGTATTTGAATTTAGGGATTTCTTTTCCTTTTACCATCGCCTGCCCCCTCTACCATTAACTAGATTTTCAGGGCTGAACTGGTATAATTTTCATCCGCTATACTGAATTCAAAGGAAATATAGATTCGAGTTTGAGTTTTGCCGTATAATTTTGCGTTTGTTGAGTTTTTTGTAGACTTTTCGCTTTTAAAAATGTTGCTGTGAAATATTTTTATTTTGAATGTTTAATGTTTTTGAGTGGCTGTGGAAAGCCTAGCGCCCAACATACTTATACAGAATTTTTTCTTGCATATTAAAATCCGGAAGATGCAGTACCAAAGGTAGCTGTTGATTTTATTTGAGTAAATAAAGTAGCATTCTCATAATGGAGCCCAAGGAGGTGTTTGGATGAAAAATTGAGAAAAAGAAATCCCTTTGAATATTTTCCTGAAAATCAATTTTGAGCAATTTTGAGTATTTTATTAAAAATTGAAAGAAGTTCCTGCTGACTGAATGTTGAATAGCATAATTAGCTTTTAACCCGAATAAACCCATCAGAAAGGCGAACTATTATTGTTTCCCGAAACAGGAATAAACTAGAATTATGCGCTTTACAAAATTTTGATTAGTCATACGTGATATTCGTTTATTTGATCTTGATCAATTTAATATAAAATGCCGAATAACGAAAGCCCCAATGATACTTGGATATTTTCATTAAATAGGAAAGATTCAGTAACGGAGCTCGGTAACCGTGGACTACCGACATATGGTGTTGTCATTATCTTACGTGAGCGTTTGTTAAGATTTGAACTTCTGTCGCAAAATGAAATCGAATTCGTAAATCGCGCGAAAGAAATAAGATTAAGAAGCTCGTCCATGGACGATACAAAGGATATTTGTGATTCACACGTAGATAGACGATAATTAAATCCAGAAAATACAATTGACTGTCACGTACGAATGAACTTATAAAATTTTTGACTTTAACATTAAAAAGAAGGAAACAAAGAGAAATGTGCTGCCTGTCTTTCGGGTAACGATGTTGCCTGAAAAGAAAAGAAAATCAGATTTTCTTTTATAAATAACAGACCATGAGTCTAGAATTTATAAGAGAGAATCTACACCTTCCGAGATTATTACTCCATCTCGTTTGGAGTTTCGAGTGGGAGTAATAATTTTTCGGCTTCTGATTTTGTTTTAAACAGGCGGGATAGAACTACTGATCCCGGAGCGATAAAAGTGTAGTCTCGTGAACGAACTGAACTCCGGAATAGGTGTTGACGATAACTCGTTCCCGTTACGGTTCTGCCTCCCGTCGAATAGAGTTTAATTTTATCGTGCCGATCATGGACCCAATTGATCGACCACTCGATCAACACCGCGACTTGCTCCCGTTACCGTCCCGAGAAAAGTATAGTCTCGTGAACGAACTGAACTTCGGGATAGGATGCGACGACTTACGTGTTAAGAATTTGTCTCTCAACGTTTCGGCGGAATCCAAATCTCGACTTAATAACGGGCGAGATTTAGACGTATATGCTGGTCCGTGCTAGGTCGTTCAACAAACTGCGCGAATTAATGCTCGTCCGATGCACGTTTATAGTTCATAATTCAGGGGGAAGTTAAGTAGGGATATTTACAAAACTGCTAAATTTTTGGTTTTCATACTTAAACGTTTTAGTTTTTGGTTAGTTTATGCCTAATCTTAAAATTTTAAAAATTGTTTTTGAATCCATATTGTACCTTACCAAATGCTTTCTTTAAAAAAATTATTTAAAAAGCTTGTAATTTTTTTACATACACTATGAAACGTTTTAACTTAAAAAAACTGATTTTAAATGTTTCAGTATACGTTTTAAATGCTCAGCGTTCAGAAAATTCCACTTTGAATGATTTAATTCGCAATTTAGTCTTAGATACTTTGGATGAACAGTTTTAGCTTTGAAAGCTTAACTTTGGATTTTATTCTGCTCCTTCTATTCTGTGTACACGTTATTTTATTTCAAGCTAGGAAATTATTCCAAATTTTGTTCTTCTATTTTAGTGACTATTATTTGAATAATAGAAGGTAAGTTTACTTGTTCAATTTATATAATCGAATTAAAAAAAAATTTTACATTATAAGATGAACTCATATGCTCATAATGGCTAAGTATTAAATACTGAGACCTGTTTCTGATAAAAA
>NC_046657.1:70050176-70068163 GCF_010883055.1 Belonocnema kinseyi
CTTAAAAATTTGTCATAAGGACAACCGCAAGATTTCGCCGGTAGCGGTTGCTAATATGAAAAATTGCACCCGCTCCCAGCGAAATCGCGGTAAAATTCAGACACAACCATAGATATATCGTCCATGTAAAATACATGAGTGACCTTGGCAATAATGTAAGGAAAAAGAGGAGTGAGCTCATTGTGTCGCCCTGACAGCACCTCTCTGAAAGGTGGCCTTGTTTGTTGTCACACGATTTTTTCCAGACCAGATAGTAAATCTGGTTTTCCAAAGCGACATCAATATCTCTATGCAACTAACGATTCGCGGATAAACAACTAAGCTTTCCAAAAGTCAGAAGATAAGTCTATGGGAAGCTGAATCGAAAGCTTTCCGATAATCAATCCAGGCCATTGATAGGTCACGCTGATAAAATGCTGCATCTTTGCAGACGCATCAATCCTATCATTTAGGATAGCTGTGAATATTTTATACAGTGTGTTAAGACAAGTGATTGGCCTGTAATTCTTCGGGTCAACTAAGTTGCCTATTTTCGACAGGAGTATTGTGCGGCGTTTCATCAACCACTCCGAAATCCGCTCTTCCGACTTTAAATATGAGGTGAAAATACGGGCCAAATGCTGATGGGTTGAAGAAACCTTCTTCCACCAGAAGGTTTTGATACAATCTGGTCCTAGAGCAAACTAATTCTTTATCCCTCTTAATTCCTTTTTCACCTTCTCGGTAGTGATGGGTGGGCATTCTCCATCAGGTGTTATGAGGGAATCACACAGCTCCTTGAAGCTATATATATTTCCTAAGTCTTCGTCCAGTCTATGCTGCACTTCGTAGACTTCTCTCCAAAATACTTCGACCTTCTCTGGTTTGGATGGGTGGTCGACCGTAACTGGAGGGTCTTGGAAGAATCGAGATGGATCAAAGAGAAACTGTTGATTTTCTCTGACCCACCTCTCCCTCCGCTCTAGACTTCTTTTAGCCTATCTTAATGGCGATTTGATGCATTCGTCTTTTGGTTTTATGATTACCCATTGGTTTTATTTTGCGGTTCGCACCGGCCAAAGCTCTCGCTGCTGATGTTTCTCCGGGTCATAAAGCATCGCTCTTCCTCTATCGGATGCCTGCCCGTGGTTCGTCTTAGTGTCGCCTCTCTTTCTCTATTGCCGGCTTGTTCTAATTGCGGTATAGTTTCGCTTACATAGCCCCTTTTCTGGAGTATTTCAGCATGGTTTCGCAGACGTTGCTGTGAAAAGTGCAATAGATTCGGGTGTTTCTCGCACCACATAGCATGCAGGCATGCCATGTAACCCCGTTCAGCGACTACACTCGAATCGTAGCACTCTAGCAAGTCGTGATTCAGTCACTCCGTCCAACTAAAGGTCCTGAGGTTCCGCCAATACATCGCATTGAATCCATCTTCATTGTCTCTCGCAGCTCTAGAGTGGCCGGCATTGTTGGCCGACCCATTGTCGGGAGCCCTACACGTTCTGTTGTTTTGAACCACGCTTGCAACAACTATGTTTGGCTCCTTTTTCCTCGTATTGTTTCCCTGACAAACTTAAAATCTCGCTGCATGCAGCGGGTTATAAAACTAAATGTTGGTATTTTTTAGTCCGTACTCACGTACGTCCACATATACGTGCATACTTTTGCATATGATATAGATAGTTTTTTTTGTGTACGTTTGTAGGGTTTGCGTGGGGAGTTGGACTGTTGCCTTCATCGTCATTGGATTGACTTGCGAGGAATTCTACATCGTAGCCTCAAGTGATACATGAGGAGCTTGGGTACAAGCAGAGTTACTCATGCTTGCTGGTGATTCTCGGCTTGGCTCTACTTCTGCGTGAGTTTCTTTCAGATTCGCTTGGTCCATTTCTAGACTAGTCTCGGTTCTGCTACAAAAGGAGTTCCTTAGGTGGTTTTTACAGCATATAATGGCCATATCAGGTCGTGTCCAAGAGTGGCGCCTTTGATTAGTGGGTCTTGCCTTGGTGCAGCGAGTTTGTTTCGTTGATTTGCTTCTCCAAATCTTCCAGGGATTTTTCATTGACGGGAAAGCCTTCGTCCTTTTTGAGGTCAGTCAGATTGAGGTGAAAGAGAGGTTCGAAAATGACCTTCACTGAGCAGGTCCTGCTTGTCATTCCATAGAGCGTTTTTCGTGCCTCTTGAGATGACATCCAAGTAGGATCTGCATAAGGCCGATCCCCTTCAAGTTTATTAGGATCTTGGTTTGGTTGGGATACTTTAACTCGGCAGAGAGGGATGCAGCCAAGAAGTAAAGCCATCCATTCAGACAGGTGATGGGGACTCATTGCGACTTTTTATTGTAATATACCGGAATTTTTCATTATCGTAGAGCCATAGTTGAAAAATTTAGCAGCAGCTAGCTTTCGCATATTTGGTGGGACAAGTTTTCGTGGACGGGTGAATTATCACAGCAGGTCGTGTAATAGGGGGTCCTTTTGCAATACTCTAAGCGTTGGCTATCCAGTATAATGTAGGTTTGTTGGGATTCTTCAAAGGCGATAAAGGAGATTTTCTGAAGAATGTATGCGCTTCTGGAACAATTCCCCAGTACCGATTGAGTGTTCGTACTGAATGTAACTGATATGTTGGATAACAGGTCCGGTCCAGTAATGAAATATCCAGTAGTCCGCTTGGAATTTCCCCCTTATAAATGGTGTGAATAATTTCCAGCACGTGTTGAGCAGCATGTTTATCATCGAGGTTGCCCTCTACTGTTTTGAGTACGCAAGTTAGCGTTTCAGAGTATTTAAGCTCTGCAATTGTACGTGTGAGATTCTGTAGACTCAGATTGCTTCCTGGTAGGCCTCTTCCAAGTCCAATTGCACTTTTCTTATTAATAATCGAAAGCTCGTGTATGTTTTTAAGTTGAGCCTTTTCTATGTGAGTTTGTATGCCGATCAGATGAATCAGGTTGGCTCGAGCCTGGTTGAGTTCAGCATCGAGGCCGTAGTTCGTGATGTTCTGCAGGCAGAATAGTCGGAATGTGGGATGGGACTAGTCTGCTAGGGTCTGGAATCGTTGCTGGTATAATTCATAGGGTTCTTAGATTTTCTGTAGGTCTAGAAACACAGTGACCCTCCATGTTACAGAAACTCGTCTTATTGGTCCCAGGTATTCGTAGTACACCCCTGCGCTTCGGTCTTAAGAATCGCGTTGTTCTTTTCAGTGAATCCGACTATCATATAAGGGCCCGTGGCCCTGCTATCGAATTTTTCATATCGAACCTCCTTAAAGGCGTAGGCTGGGACCCCAATTTCTCCGTTCAAAGGCCGAGCCTTATGATCGTATAATTCTTTATAAGTGACCTTTGTCTTCATTAAGTTGGTGACTGCGAGTTTCTGAATTTTGGAAAGGTTTACTATCAAACCACGTAGGTAAGAACCATAGGTTATGAGTTCTTCACCTTAGGGAAAGAAACTCGTTGTCCTTGCTACTCTACCAAATACCAATTCGTCGGGCGTGAAATTGGTCGCTCCGTGTACTGACCTATTAAAAGGAAACATAGCGAAAGGGAGCAATCGCGATCAAGTCTCTTAAGGTGCTTCATGAGTTTGCTTACGAAGCTTCCACTTCTTTCGGTTAAGATACTACGAGGAGCACCGTACTGATTTCCGTTCGGTTCCCGGGACCGAGGTCGAACTAATTTCTGCTCCAAGCAGCTTCGGTAACTGCCAATAAAAGTGTTGACTTATTCCCGCAGACTGGGCCAGAAATAGCTTTCCCTAATTCGTCGGTAGGTGTTAGTTACGCTCTTGTGGCCACCGATTAGGCTGCCGTGATATTTAGCTATGATTCCCTCCCTTAATTCGAGGGGAGGCACTTCCAGTGTCCCATGGCAGAGGGTAATAGTAATATTGCTAACCTGAAAAATCGACGTCAGTAATTCTGCCATTTTATTTTGAGGCAACGAGTCTAGGGCGTCTCTAGAATTTGCCATTTTACAGGTTGTTTGCTTATCCTGTTCTAGCGAAGTGCGAAGGTGGTTCAGTGCTGTGATCATATCCTTTCAGTCGACGTTATCCGCATGCCGTCTTTTCACGACGATGAAGTAGGTGTTATATCGTCCGTGGGGTGTAATTAAGACTTGTCCTCTCCTGGGTCTGCGCTCCCACAGGTCAATTTAAAGGTCTTCCTAAAATTAGGATATCTCAGAATAGGTTCACTGCAGATGGAATCGCAAAGTTTGCGGAAGCTGTCATTCTGTGCTTGCCCCCAATTCCAGTCAGCCTCTTTCTTGAGGAGATCGGCCAATGGCTTGGCGCTTTCCGCTTAGTCCTGGATAAATCTTTGATAATATCCAGACAGGTCAAGAAACTGTCGGATATTGCCTACCGTTTTTGGGCGCGGAAAGATCCTGACGGCCTCTATTTTGGCTGGGTTTGTTTTTAATCGCTTGTGACTGATGATATGGCCAAGGTGGGCCACTTTTTTCTGCAGAAATTCACACTTGTCGGCCTGAAATTTTAGATTGGTTGATCTTATTCGATGCAGCAATCTTCTTATTTTCAAATCGTGCTCCTCTAGATCCTTAGGGCGAACCACGATATCGTTCAGAAAGACTAACACTACGGTGCCATGGATACCCTTTAGTATTGTATCTATTAGTTGTTGGAACGCGGCCGGGGCATTTTTGATCCCTATGCGCATGCGCAAGTATTCAACATGTCATCGAGGCGTGAAGAACGCTGTTTTAATTTTATCATTAGCATGACTTTTAATTTGTTGGAAACCGCTGGCCAGATCGAGAACCGAAAAATACTAAGCTTCTCCTAAGTGGTCTAGGATGCCCGTAATATTGGGCAAGGGATGTGCATCTCCTATAACCTTTTAGTTAAGGACACGAACGTCGATCACGACTTTCCAACTTCTTTCGCCAGATCTGTTAAGTTTTTTAGGGACGATACATAAAGGGGAATTATTAGGAGACTGGTAGTGCCCTATAATACCGCTGTCGTATTGTTTCTTGATCTAAATAGCCACTTGTTCGGCATCCTCGTTGGGGTACCGGTATTGTTTCCTGGTTATTACCTCACCATTAATGTTGGCAATTCTTTCCTGGACTAGGTTTGTGGTGAAAAGCCTCTCTGCATTTATATGAAAGATGTCGGCGAAGTCTTCCGCCCACTTATGTACGTAGCTGCTTTCTTCTGGTTATAAATTTTAAATCTGTAAGCTATCCTTGATCCTCCTGACACGACTCGAGTAAAAGCTTCCCATTTCTTTTGGTAAGTCTTTTACTAGGTATTCGGATTCGGAATTGGTGAATTCCTCGTCGTGTGGTTTGATGAAGTTGTAAGGCAGAACTTCCTGAGCAGGTATTTCCATCTACACGTCCTCTTCTCGAGTATTGATGGCAAGCACGTGGAAGACTTCTTGGTGGGTAGTAATGGCTGGTACCCCTAAGTGGACTCCGCTAGGAGCGCTTATCCTGGAAAGGTATCCTTCTTTTAGTCCCGGATTAAGAACATGTATGGCGATTGGATCTCTCATTCTGGCCTCAATCTTTAGAATTCTGGCGAAGGGCTTGATCTCATATTTGAGAGATGTCCGGGCTTGATTGGGTTTGTTTTAGTTACTAAAGAGTTGTGCATAAATGATATTTGGGCTTTTTCCCGTCGTAAATATGGTCTTCCAATAATTCGATCAGGAGATATTGGGAAGTAATTTTTCACTGTATAAAATTCCACAGGAATGCCGAGTTATGTAATATTGATTATCCCGATTATCACTACGGGTTCCGGGCTTATTCCTTTCAACAGTACGGCCTTGTCGGGCTTATATTTTAAACCGGGTAGTAGGTTCTTAATTTTTATTAGATTAACATCTGATCTTGGATCCACTAAGAAACTAGACCCGATTGTGTGTTCCGGAAAGTACACGTATTTCTGGGGGCGCTGTGAAGTAGACTGATTCCCTGCAGCGTCCGAGCGAACAGTCGGTTGCAAGTTTGAATTTCCGGATTGTCCTGGTGAGGCTGTCCTTGTAGGCGTTATGCTAACCGTCGACTTTCCGTACTTTGGCCATGGGGAATTAGCTCTGGTGCTAGTGTCCATTGGATACCTATGCGCAAATGGCAAACTGGAAAAGTGGTGAGGCTAATGATAGGGGTACGTGATGTTAGGAGAAAAGGTGGGAGGATAATGGTAAAGATATTGAGGAGGATAGGTTTAGGAAAATCTGGGCCGAAATTAAGTAACCTAAACTTGGACCCGGAAATTTAGGCATTTTCAGGCCATGTCATCGCTATAACCACCCTGGGTATATCACTTATGGTAGTCCGCACAAAAATAGTTCTTGATCCGAACGTCCAATGTCTCGCTGAATCAGCGAACCATGACGAAAACAAAAATACCGAGCCAATTAAGGCGAGGTCTCTAAGAAATTAACGTGTTGGTTTTTTATTTGATTTGGTAATACTCTAGGAAACTAGCGCGTCAGTATGTGATTCAAGCCTTATTAGTGTGCTTAAATTTGATATATGTCAGTCACAATTAGAAGAATAATCAGGAGAATCCTTCAAACGAGTTTCAATATTCCGGCAAAAGCGGAAAATTGCCAATTTGAAAATACCGAGCCAGTGAGTGTTCCAAAACATTCATCTGATTATTCAAGTTGAGGCATTACTGCTATAATTGCAAATGATAAATAGTACATTATAACAAAATGAGAATTTTCAAATTTGTTTTGGCTGTCTAATAACAAAGGTTACTAGTAGCGTAGCTGAATAGGGTCAACAGCGAGTGTAGGCCCCACCGTTGCCACCATCAGTCTGCGACGTACGAATGAACTTATAAAATTTCTGACATCAACATTAAACAGAAGAAAACAAATAGAAATGTGCTGCCTGTCTTCCGGGTACAAAATTGGTTCGATACCAGTTACCACTAAGAGAAACTTGGACTACCACTCATTTGTGCAAAGGGATAGGAGAGAACCATAAGGAAGAATGCGCCCTTGTTCTTCCCTCTCAAGTTTCGATAAAAAGAACGGGCGAAAGAAAAACCCTTTTCTAACTCGTAGAATATTTTAAACAATCCACTCTAGTTCTATGATATCCGCGAGAGTCACGCGAAACATGGGAACACCTGTCACTTTCTCAGACTTTCTTTTATAATTAATAGAACATGAGTCTAAAATTCACAAGAGAGAATCTACACCTTCCAAGATTATTACTCCATCTTGTTTTTAGTAGGCGGGTTAGAACACGAGATCAAAGCACTACCGATCCCGGCCAGAGAAAAGTATAGACTCGTGAACGAACTGATCTACGCACGGTATTGTTTTGAATTCCAACGCTTGCTCACGCTGTGAGCATGTACAGCAGTCAATATCTGTTGTTAAAGGACAGACTTACGTAGAAAGAGGGTGGAAAGATGAAGAGAGGACGAGAGTTGAGTGGTTCAGGTACAATGAACTCTAATCGTGATCATTGTGCATAGCTTGTTTTCATGTAAGAATATGTGGAGGAAGGAAATGAAGATAGGCCGCGTGTGAAGCCTGGAGCATAGCGCTGCGTTTAGGTGTGGACAAGAATGAGAAAGTAAGCGTGGTGCTCTCGCATATGCGATCATGTTGACCATGGTCGTGCTTTCATTTCTTCTGGCTATACATAATCCACCCTTATATAATTACTTAACTCGCTTAAGTAGGGTTACATGCTTGTGAATATTAAGAAAGCATAATTTCACCGGGAATCATTTTAATTAGAATTACTTTACAAATCTTTGCTCTTCTCATTCGGAAGTTGGCTCGTTCTGGCATCGAGCTTGGTATGCAAAGACAGCCATACCTTTCAGATTACGAGCGAGCATATTATCTTTGTAACTTGTGCAGAGTCTTGAACGAATGTCATTCGAAATAATATTTCCAAACACATTCATTCAAAAAAATTTTTGATTTCAACATTCGCTCGTAACATTGACGAGTTTAAAAAGAAAAATAATCCGAATAAAGACAGAGTAGATGTTTAAAGTCAAGTAGGTAAACAAAAATCTAGGTAATCAACAAAATTCAGTATCGCGTGTCAGACTATTGAATTACGGAGTCGAGGTAAAGATAACACGGTTGTCCTTGATGATACCTTAGAAGGGCAAGCTTCGACTTTGAGCTTAGATTCGTTGGGCGGAGCAATTAAACGAAATCCGCAGTAACTATATCTAAATGCGAAATCTAAATCACCTCCAAGCCCGTAAAGATTCACTGAGAATTATGCTGAAAGCCATTTTGATCGTTTTAATACAGTTTGTGGAAATTTCCACGCCGGTAGAAATAATTAAAATCACGTAAACCTAGATACTCCCTCGAGCCCAAATCAAAAAGATTATACCGTGTATCATAAAGCGAATCAAGATCTTATGAGGGATCGTCGTCGTCATTCAGATCACTGTAGCCGATCGCGAAATACCGATAATTATGAACATGACTTTTATTTAGTTGATCAGTTCTTGACCGCTAGAGATTCGGGTAGAGGTCGTAAGGCAGATCTTAGTATCATGGACTCACGCAACCCTTCTCGTAGTGATTTTGATCTTCATAGCCAACACTTAGAAGATACGTTTGATAATAGTCCCCTTAGGCATGATAGACAATATCAAGATACTACAAATGCTTAACGTCATACCGAAAATCTATACGAAAATTAAAATGACAATTCTAGTAGAAGCTTATGTTCCAGAAGTCGACTGGATAGAACTGAAAGATCAATTTGATATCGAAATATCGATACCAATTATAGATTCCCTTCAGATCGACTATATAAGGCCCTAAATAACTCGTTTCGACCCCAAAACTTCGACCACGAATCTTACTTATACCCTCCACCCCACGATGTTATAGTTCTGCTATGCAACCCAATTGTCCGCATGTTACTTTCAAGCCATCTTCAGACCCCTTTTTCGAAACTACACCTCACGCACATTATCGCAAACCCCATTTCCGTTCCCCCTGCGGTTTAGCCCCGCCTAGTCGCGCTGCTACGAATAATATAATGCATAAATGGAATATTTAATTCTAGGTTACTCTTAAAGAGGACGCGAACAACTATCTTAAGCGTCTAGCGGAAGGCCGATCCATCGTTCCAGTCAATGAGACAGTTCTGTTACGCGTACTAATGTTTTTCTTGTCAGGTATTGCCTTAGAGTGGTATGGCACTATGCAGTCAACGTAGCATACCTTCGATCAATTCTCTTTCGCCTTTCGATCTGAATTTTCAGACTTAGACTGTCAATTTTAATTACGTCAAGAGATCCATAAATGAACTACGGGGGGACGGGATTAGGTACCTCAACACCTCACGTATCTGATATATGTGTTCGGTCCCTTAGAACATCCATTTACTTAGGCAGAGGAGAGAAGTTACACCCGTCGTAACTTATTACCTCGGTATCAACTAACCATTCAGCGACGGTTGATACATTTTCCGTGGGCATGGAGCAAGGCAATTAGGTTAACAAAAAGAGAAAACCGCGTTACTAGTCGAACAAGATCAAGATATAGATTTGACAGAAGTAACAGATAGTTTCTTTCTAACTGAAAAGTCAAGTCCGAAAACGTTGTCACAGGTACCCCAAAGCATAAGAGGGATCAAGTAAGCTCTAATATAAAATCTCTACCCCTAAGCCACCAAATGTTTAAAATAAGAATCCTAGCTCACCACTCAACCCTTTCCTAGCCCCTGACCCCACAGAATAGACTAAAACGGATAAACGCTTAGTGTTAAATAGTTAGAATTCGAAATAGGAGGGTCACCGCTTATCGAAATGTAACGAACCACGAATAATATTTTGTTATAGTTGTGGTGGAAATGACGCTGCGCACCGTACCTGCCCAAATTGCTCGGGAAATCTGACTGGGAGACGTTAAAAGTTTGACTTAATTCTTCCTTACGAAATTGGCTCCTACCCTTCTACGTGCCCGAAAATTCATGCTCACATCTGTGACCACAATCCTCCCTTAGATACAACCCCTAATTTAGAGTCTGAAAAAAGTTCCAATCCGAAAGAAACTAACCCCTTTAAAACAGATATAAGGAAATCTAACAACTTTTGATAAAAACATTCCCTCTCCATCCATAATCATAGAGTGTAAAAATTATTGTAGCAAGATCTCTACTATTCCCATATTTAATCTTTCTGAACGACCCTACTATCCAACCCCAATATTAAAACAGGGGCCTTTGATGTATGTTGCTATTAGAATTTTAGGGACTCCCTATAAAGGAAGTGGTAAATGGAAGCGCGAATATATCTTTTATAGGCATAGGACAAATGAAAGTTGTCCAAAATTTAAATTTGAAAATCGATAACAGATACGATCTAGTATAGGTCGTAAAGGTGATACAAAAAGAAACCCCTGTAGATTATATAGTTTTGATATAGAGAAATGGTCAGATATTCCACAAGGAAACCTTCTGTCACGGCTGTGGCGTACCCGGAATGCGAATCACCAACTGTCTCTACTGCAAGAAGGGGGACTAACTAGACCTGAATCCCCTTTAAACCCAAAAATTCTCCAACATGTCAAAACCTTATCCCCTATATCTTTTGACTCTACGATTTTAAACTCACACCACGGATATGTTCATTTGGCTCTATGCTCTGGAACCCATATCCGCAGTGATCCTTTCGTTCATATATATCCAAGCTCTTACCTATCTCTGTTCCCTAATATGCCCACCACGACTATTAATCATAAGCTTTTGAAAATGTCCCAATTTTAAGCTTATAAAATCCTACCCACTTACGACTTCGATTATATACCATTAAACTTCTTTCAGACCCAACTATCTCTGACCATTTGAGAATGCTTTATTTTTAAGATAAAAATTATATTTTATGTCCCACTCCTTTTTTTGTTTAAGTAATATGCACCATTATATTTACTTTTATTCAAAGAATAGTTTATTTATTGCGTTGACTTAATTTTGCAACTATGGTTTGAGAGAATTGAATAAACAAGACTGATAGATTTTTTTTAATTCTTCTGAAGTATCATTTTAGAATATTCCTTTTAGAGAATTAGTTTAGGACAAAGAGTTAATTGTGTGTAAATTTTCTGTTTTAGAACTAAAAGTTTTTCCAAGATCTATATTGTAAATTAGGGTATAATTGTCGCTTAGAGAAATAGAATTATGTATTACCATAAAAACTAATTTGTATCAAGGATTATTAAACCATGTCGTATTTGTTATATTAAATGTTGACTACTCTCATTATATTTGAATTCAACGATTTCTTCTCCTTTCACTATTGAAAGCGTGGCGCCCAACATACTTATTAAGAATTTGCTCTTGGACATTAAGTTCCGGGAGATACAGTACCGAAGGTAGGTACTAATTTTATTTTAGTAAATAAAGTAGCATTCTATCAATCCATTAATAGAAATAGAAGAAAATAAGAAGGATAAAAAAAAATTCGTAACTATCCATCCCAGCGAACACCAAAAACAAGAAGCAGCCCAAATTCCTGCAAAAATTTCAACAAAAGATATTCGTAGCATAATAAGCAATCCCCACAAGCAATAAATTTCAAGATATGGTAGCATCCCCACCCACGACATTAGCAATGAATTTAGTACATAAGACTTGGTTACATTAGCCACATGTAGTATTAAAGAAGGGTAAGAAAAATAATTCAGGAAAAAATTATAATAATAGCAAATACTAAGAAAAATATAAGAATAACGTTAGGAATCTTTGGAAAAATGTCGCTAATAAATAAAAGTTAAAAAAAGAAATATCATAGAAAAATAAGAAATGTGAAATTTATAATAGAAATCAACAGGTTAATTTTAAAAACAAGGTAATCAAATAATATTTCAGACAACCTAGCAAAAATCGACGAGCAAGGTAATCGTTCGCTAGAAATATAGAAATCACAATTATAACAAGAATCCAAACGGACAAAGATTATAAAATTTGTTTGGAGTTTAAGAAGGTTAATAATATTACAAAAAAGACTTCTACCCAATCCCACTCATAACATGAATACTGGACACTTAAATAGCAGAAAAATTAATTTCTCAAATTGATTTAAAATTGGCATTTTTGCGAATTCCGCTAGACAAAAGTTCAAAAACATTAGGTTTAACCTATGCTCTAGCAACTTTTCAGAGACTTATGAATAAAAATATTACTCCAGACACAAAGCCAAACGTTTTTTGTTATTTAGATGACATGTTTATAGCAACTTCAAATTTTGATGATCATTTAAAATAGCTAAATATCGTATTAGATAAAATAAATGAAGAAAATTCAACGATTAGCCTGGAAAAATGTGAATTCGGCTGCTTAAAGATTTAATACTTAAGTTTTCAAGTTAAAAACAAAAGAATTCAAATATATGACAACAAAATTTAAACAATATTAGAATTTCCTAAATGTAAAAATACGGCTCTATAACCTAAAAACCTCCATTAGCCATGTAGCCAGATTGGTGCTAGAACATCTGGGATATGATAGCAAAGTTATATACCGCTAAGGTAGCTCAAATTTCGTCACTGATGCTCTGCCGAGATCTGGAGAGTCAGACAAAATATATCTATCGCATTAGCGTGTAGCGTACATAAACCAAAAGCAGACATTATTGACAAAATAGGCGCCTCGTACTCTACTAAAATTAGACAAATTACAAAAAGAGCGGAAGAACACGAAAAATGGCAAATCAGAGATTTGCAACACTATTTTGACAGAACTACCTCACAAGAAGCTACACTTTCACCAGATTCTAGCTCAAAGAGACTCGCTGTACCTAAAAAACTATGAACACAGGATTTAAAAGAAAATCATGATGACATACAAGCAGGACGTTTAAGTTCCGAAAATACACACGTGAGCATTTCAGGGTAATACTTCGGGCCAGGCACGTATTCTGTTATAATCCAACACAAAAAAAATTGAAAAATCCTTCAGTGGACGAAACAAAAAATCAAGCGAAATTACGGTCGATGGGAAAAAGAATAGTCGAAGAACCATGGACCATAATTGTAGCAAACGTCATGGACAGGTAAGTTATAAGAGGTAAGTTATGAGACCAACATGAAGGTCCTTCTAGTATTACCCCTCCATCGGGCACAGCTGGTCTGAGTAGCCATTGAAAGACTTTTTGGACCACCCCCCCCCCCCTCCCTGGAAGCCAAAACCAAGCATCCTACCGAATAATTTTATAATCGTAAAAACATATTTTTTCATTTTTTATGTTATTTTTATAATCGTTTCATTTTAAATTTAAACTAATAAGGACCGGCTGAGGCAGAGTAAAATATTTAGGTGGCTACTCAGGCCGGTTACACCTGATTTTGTTTCGTTCAGAGGTGCGCCCAACGTAGGGTTGAAAAAAATGTTTTCTCAACTATATATTAATTGAAAGATCTTGAAGAGAAAAATAGTAAAATGGAATATAAATGGTTTTAAATTAGAAAATATAAAGCAGGCAATGGCACATATGCTTTCCAATCTTAACAAATATATTCTAAAATATCTAAAATTGATAGAGGCAAAATGTCAAATGTCAATAGATCCCACATATCTGAACTCCCTAGATTTAAGAACGAAAATACAGCACACCCTTTTCAATTGCCGTAGGCTGTCGCCTAAATTGGGTGTCGGAGTCAGAAGAAAACATGGAAGAAAGTAATCACTACCAAACAAATCATGATTACGAGGAAAGAACGAGATAAACAGAAAAGCAAAGGAACTGAAAAGGAGGAAATTGAGAAGCAAAAAAGACGCGGAATACAAATTGCGCACGAAAAAGACCTTCCGTGTCGTTATATTTTTTAATTTGTTAAGCTCTTCGTCGCTCTAGTCTTATTAAAGTTAAATTCATCAAATCAAAATCACACCCGAGGCTAGGCGAAAACCCTCAAGGAGTCCGGCCACCCTCCCGAATTCCTTCACTAAAACAAAGCTCATCGCTCTGCGTAAAACGACCCTCGTGAAAGAACTCCCAAACTTGTAACGTCCGCCACGAGCTTTCAATCAAAATGTAAGTGGTAATTAATTGCCTTCTTTAAAGCTGAGTAATAACTTCGACTTTTATTCTCTCCTCACTTTACTCTCGGCATTGCAGATCACATTCTCCTTCTTGGTATTACCCTCCCCCCCGTAATATACGCTTGAAAGGGATAACTTCCTCCTGTTATTTTCAATGCAGAACAACTGAATATTAGTATTTAATCATAGTTTCTATTTACAGCTTATGTTTATGTAAATTAGAATTTAAAAATATAGAAGGGCATAATCATACGTATATACAGATTTATTTATTACCTTTTTAATAAGAATAAAAAATAAATATCAATAAAGACACAGGACTTTTTTCAATAAAAATACTGCATTTTATTTGGACAGTCTAAATCAAACCACACGTCTTGTATCACGTTCTGTTTGTTCGTGATTTCACATTCACATTTTTCTTTAGGTTTGCATGATTTGACAAATTTTCCTTTTACCCATTTTTGTTGATACATATACAGTATGAATGGAGTCTTCCAAGTAAATTTTAAAATCTTCTTGTGACGGACTAATTTTTTGTTATTACTTTATCTTAGATTGCACTGTTTAGACGGAAGAGTTAATTTTTCTCGTCGCAGTAATATTTTTTAGAGTAAAAACAAAAACTGTGTATGTAATTAGAAAATTCTTCAAAGAAAACTTGTAAACCACTTTCAGATGAACAATTGTTTGACTTAATTATCACCTTATATTTCATAGTTTGGCAAAACATATAATTTATTATTTTTTAAAGAGAATTTCCGATTATAAACCTATAACCGGTGGTCCGAAATGGCTGTCTAATGTCCTGATCAATAGAAAATCCAATCGCCTAATTTTTTTGAATATTTCTGTGTTGTCGGACAACAAAGACAGACAGAAGCAAACGTAGAAATCGCTAATTCACAATCAATAAGTACACAAAAGTCGAATTGTGATGATATCGGCGACACTCAATTTTCATATAAAATTAATACCTTCCATTTGAGATAAGAATTTTATCATTATAAGCATCATAATAAACTCTGTAAAATTATATCATTATCTACGAAGTAAAATGTTGACAATATAACGTCGTTCTCTCAAATATATGTTCGATAACGGCTACTTATATATGTAATCATAGTCTAATGATACAATAGAACATTTCTTGGATACTGTTCTTAATTAAATTATTCACAGTAGTACTACTCAGTTTTTTCACTACCCAATGTGCCTCTTTCCAGCTTATAATCATATAGGAGCAATTTGTATATTTAGGCTGTAAAAATCAGAGATTTACTATTTTTACCGCATCATCGGATTCCATCAGATTACCGTATCATTGGATTTCCACATAAAATTCCTATAGAATGGTTTCCACAGCATTTTTCCAAGTGTCAAAAATGATTTTCGTAACATTTGATCAAAATTTATTAATTACTTTTTAAGAAAAATAATCACTTAATCTTCCTCTTTAACATTTTTTTAAAGAAAATTTGACATGCCTTATTCCAGTTATAAAATGGGGTCCATTAGTTTCAAGGTCTTTTGTTTTAGGCGTAATTCACTCTGCTGACACTCTTTCTAACAACTACACGCCCCCATACTTTTCTATACTGGCATACTTCTCCAGATTCTTTCACGTCCATGCATTTCTTCATGCAAACTCTTGTGCTTCTATGGCTTCTTATGTCTCTTCTAACTAGCGTTTCATTCATACATTGTAACCATTCTTTCCGCGGTTTACTTCTGGGCATGCAATGTACGCCTGATCGAACATCTGCAGAGGAACCTACTTTACGTACCAGGTCCAGGTCTCCTGCTGAAAGGCCTTCGTTTATTATAGCGCTTGGATGTTCACCTAAAGAACTTGGATATGTTAAGCTCATTCCTCGCACAAATTAAAACTTTACATTTGAATTTCAAAGTTACATTTTTCCAGCTGGTAAACCAATTTGCTGGAGAGCAGACGAAAAGCACCAAAGTCCGGTGCCAGCGGGAGTACACATTGTATTATCAGCATCTAATAGCGACATTTTTGCAATATTATCGAAAAGCGGGAGTTTGTCAGGAATATATAAGTCACAAAGGAATCACCCAAGAGCAAAAATGAACATGAAAAGCGGTGCAATTGATTATTTGACCCCAGATGAAATTAGGGATTCTCCTGTAGGCAGAAATCACCCAATATTCCCACACAGTTTTATTAGAGCTTTCTCAAATTTAGATTCTCTAAAGTTCAAATGGAATCCTAATGGGGACTCTGATATTGGATCTTCTTCTTCTGCCAGAGAACATTCGCCTGACCATTTTTCCACACCTGAAGAGTCTCTTATTCGTGCCAGGTCCGAGTCTCCTCCTGGCAGAGCTCCTACTGATGAAGTGCTTGGCTATACAATAGAACAACTAGGATATGCTCGGCTTATACCCTGCAGAAATCCGATGCAGAGATTTGAATTTCGAAAATACGTTTTTCCTACCAATAAACCAATTCGATTGCGAATAGATAAGATTAACCATTTGTTTGGGCCAACCCGAGAATATATTGTTTTATCGACGTCCAATGGTGACGTTTGTGCCATCTTGGATTATAGTGGAACACTTCGTGGAATATATAGGGCAGATAAAACTCATTCGCGAATGAAAGTAAATATTATAAGCGGCGTAGTTGGTAATATGACTCCCGACGAAAGAAGAGATTGTCCAGTAGGCAAAAATAATCCAATCTTTCCATATAAATTTATTAAAGCATTTTCAAATCACAATTCACTGCAGTCCAAACTTGATGTCGGGTCAAGTTCTCCTCCGGACAGGCCTCCTTCTCGTTAAGTACATGGATATCCACTTGCAAAACTCGTATATATTCAGCTTATCCCAGAGAGGAATTTGAACCTGCAATTCGAATTTCAAAGATGCGTTTTTTCCGCTGCTACTGGAAATCACTTAAAGTTCGGACCTGGTAAATATATGCTCGTGACAACTCGAGAACATATAGTATTATCAACATCCATTGGTGATGTTGATGCAATACTGGAGTATACTGGTAGTATATCTTGTATTATATCAGGATAATAGCGCAAATAATTGAAATTATTTGAGAATTAGAATAAGCATGATAACCGTTGCAGTTTCCTATACACTGTTATAAGTGTTCGGAAAATTCTTACACCTTTAAGATACTGGCTAAATTTTTGCGGTAACCCTAGTATAATAATGTTCGTAACTATTCATCCCAGCGAACACCAAAAACTAAAATAAGCGCAAATTCCTGTAAAAATTTCATCAAAAGATATTCGTAGCATAATTAGCATCCCCACGAGCAATAAATTTTAGGCTTTGGTAGCATCCCCACCCACAACACTAGCGACGACCTTAGTACGTAAGACTCGGTTACATTAGCCACACCTAGTATTAAAGAAGGGTAAGAAAAATAATTCAGGAAAAAGTTATAATAATAGAAAATACTGAGAAAAGTATAAGAAAAACGTTAGGAATCTTTGGAAAAACAAAAAATTTACTAATAAATAAAAGTTTGTGATGATTCGTATGTGTCACATACACTCTGTCTTCCCGACCAGTGTCGTGTGCGGTACTGCCGCTCTCGCTTTCCCCACCTACCTATACCACGACCTTGCCGATGTCCCACAGGTCAAAATGCGTACACGCCTTTGTGCCACGCAACCGGGCTAGTAGGAAATAAAAGCGCGACTGTCTCTCGACCAGACGTCACTCCTGGAGCAACCGGCTCGAGCGGTGGAGCAGTGGGTGCTTCCATCAGTGATCCCAGATCTGAAACGAGATGTGGTCCAATACTATGACAGGGCTATGTCCGTGTGAATATAGTAGGAGACGCTGTAAATGACTGATTTGCGCGCGCAAACCATTTCCGCTCTTCTGAATTTGAAAACTTGAAGGTGCACGATTGCCGGTCGGAGCACTTCGGCGATTCTATTTATATATCTATCTGCTAACTGCTTTGAAATAAATTCAG
>NC_046657.1:70068263-70074435 GCF_010883055.1 Belonocnema kinseyi
GTTGACACGCAGGGATGCTGTTTAGGCTATTAGCAAGTGAAAGCTTGGCATATATATTATATATATTAATAATGATAATATTATAATTATATTATATTATAATAGTCTTATTTATATCTTGATCCGCATTTGAAAGAAATTGGCGAACTTGGCGATTTTGGAATTCATCTCGTTTGGATAAGAACTCATTTATTTGATTATTTGTTTTTTATTTGAAAGTTCATCTGTTTCGTTGAAAATAAATTTTTAAAACTGACAATCAATACCATTTTTGGTTATGAAATCATGTGTTTTGTTAAAAGGTCGTCTTTCTTTGTAGAAATTAAATTGTTTTATGGAAAATTTATACTTTTTGATTAACAAATACATTTTTCGGTTGAATTATCAAATACAAATATTTTTTGGTTATAAAGTCTTTCTGTTGTAAATGCAACTATATTGTTAAAAATTAAAATCACAATTTTTGGGTTTAATTCTTTCATTGAAAACTCATAAATAAATAAATAAAAATAAATTGTCTTAAAATCGTCCTGATTCCTTTTTTTAATTTTTAAAATCTTTTCAAATACTCACTTAAAATTAATTTTTCAAACTAAAAAATCATTTTCAATTTTCTTAGCAATCACAACAATTTTTGTTATTCTTTTTAAATATTTTAAATTTCTTAAAAGCTTTTTTTTTAATCTGCAAAAATCTACATAGTGTTTCAAATTATTTCAAATAGTTTCAAGTTTTAAATTAATTTTGAATTTTATTCTAAATTAAAATTGTAGCATTTACACTTAAAATTTAGCTCATTACAATTTTAACAATTCAAGACTTTCTATTTCGAACCACTCTGTTCAAATTTGTATAGTTTTTAGTAGTTGTTTATAATGGCTTGTCCCAGATCTGAATTATATATATTTTTTTTATCAAAAAATCTCTGATCCAATTCAGAAATACATACAATTGGTTTGAAAAATTTCCTGTTCCAATTCCAAATTCAGGATGAAATTAGGAAATTCAAAATTTTAAATCTGAAAATAATTTTTTGAGTTGGAAATCTTTTGAATTTTAAACTTTTAAAACTGAAGCTTGACAAATTTTTAATCCAGAAATATTTCATTTAAATGCTCAATAATTCATACGTATAAAATACAAACTTTTAACACCTTTTAATTTTACAATTTTTATAATTCAATTATTTTTAAATAGGAAATTACCATTTTTAAATTTTTATGACTTTAACATTTTAGAGATTTCTGGTTAAGAAATACAAATTACGCTATTATTTTTAAGGTTCAAAATGATAATAATTCAAAAAAATTTCAGTTCGTAACATTAAAAATTGAAGGATTACATTAATTTTTCAACTAACAACTTTTTCAAATAAAAGGTACATTGTTTTTATTTTAAGTTATTTGTTGAACACATCCAAAAAGATATTAATTTTACACAAGAGTTGACTTTTCAGTCAATAAGGATTTTTTTTAAATTGTTGAATTTCAAACTCAAAAAGATGGTTTTTTTACAAAACAGTGTAAACTTATTTTTAAGCGGAATAATTCAAGGACTTCTGGTTACCAAGTATAAACTTACTTTCAATGCTTTGAATTGCAAAATAAATAAATAAATTTTTTAATGTTGAAGACAGAATCATTTTGATCAATAAAAATGGATTAATTGCAATTCTTCTTTAGTTGGAAACTTTTTAAATTATAAATTAAATTCGTTTATTTTAAGTTGCTTTATATTATTAATTTTTACATTTTTATTTATAAATCGAAACTCAAAAGTCTTATTTACGAATTGACAATTTTGAAAACCAAAGGGTGTAACAAAACAGTTTCATTTTCAACTAAAAAAAACGAAGTTTCAACCAAAGCCTTAAATTTTTAACGAAGGAGATGAATTTTCATTTAAAATTACGAATCGTCAACAAAAAAAGGCTTACATTTTTTATTAAAAACTGTTGAACTCATCTAAATAGAAAATTTTTTCACAAAAAAGTTCAGTTTTCAGTCTTTAACTAAAATGATGAATCTTCAAAAAAAATCTAATTGACACAGTAAATCAATTTTCAACCCAAATGTTTACTTTTCGACCAAATAAATTAATTTTCTATCAAATAATTGGTGTTTTAACTAATACAATGTACAGGATAAATTTTCAACCAAAAATGGAATAGTACAATTTCCAGATAAAAACTGTGCTAAAAAATTGAATTGAACAAGAAAAAAAAACCAATTTTCAACAAAATTGTTAAATTTTCAAGGGAAGCGGTGAATTTTCGACCAAGAAGATTAATGTTTTATAAAAAAAAAACGATTTTCCAACTTAAACAATATATACGATTAATTTTTAATCAGCCATATAATAGTTACATTTTCAGATAAAGATAAATAATTTTTAACAGAAAAAATTAATTTTGAACAAAGTTGTTAAATTTTCAACCAATTAGATGAATTTTCGATTAAGAAAATTGATGATCCACAAAAAAAGACAAATCTTTAACAAAATACAAAAATGATACATTTTCAACCAAAAAGATTAAATTTCTACTAAACAAGGTCAATTTCCAACAAAATACATAAACTTTCAACGAATATATATAGTTGCATTTACAACAGAACGACTTACAACTTATCCACCTCTCGAGTACCGGTAGGCCGTGGCATCGGGTGCTTCCGAACACGACCTACCTCGGTGATCCCCGGAGAAGACGCCGACCATACGTCACTCCTCAAGCAGCTGGCTCGAGCGGTGGAGCATTGGATGCTCCCAAACGCGACTCATTCTCAGGCCCACTCCAATTCCCAACCGAGCCTTCCTCCGGGAATCCAACCGCATCGTCGGAAAAAAGGGCGCTCCCATATCCGACTTTGCGGTATCGGCAAGACACGGCATCAGGTTCTTCTGAACGTGTCACGTCGCGGTGGCCTCCGAGAGGCTAACACTAGACAGGGCCTACCTAGGCGGATGCCAGACGAACGTCCCTCCACCTGTCGCGACAACCGTTTTTCGTCGCAACTAGGCTAGCCCCTACCACACCCGACCGACCTGATTTTCCGGAGGGTAGGGAAACCGTCCCTAGAAACAGAAGACCATCTGTCGGGAATATTAGACCCGAATCACCGCGCCACATGAGGGTGTGACACTTGCATCGACCCGCTAACTTGCCTAGTTTAGTAACTCACGCCTTGAAACCCTTTCTTTTTGTCTTTCCTCAGGAACCATAGAGCGTATCAGTGGAACGACAGAACGCTAAATTGTCAGCGACTCCCGGCCAACTGCGTACTAGTCAACCACTGACCCCGAATAGCGATACAATATGTAAACTTCCGGGATACCATTGACGCTCAAACTCACATACACGCACACCCGCTTAGACACAATAACGCACTTACACCCACACACGCACAGACACACAATTGTATTTAGTCCGTAGGTTGTTTTTAATGAATATTGTTAATTAGTTTACTCAATACCCGACTCCGCAATTATTACGAACGTCTACCCTGTCCCCACTTATTTCAGGACCCTGGATGGCTGAAGCTCCGGCGGGGTGACAGGGCAGCATCGTTACAAGTTCAAAAAATAAATACCATTAAAAATAAGATATCTGAAGTTTATAATAGAAATCAATGGCTTAATTTTAAAAACAAGGTAATCAAATCAGATAATACTTCGGACAACCTTTGCAAAAAGCGACGAACAAGACAATCGTTCGCTACAAATATAGAAATCACAATTATAACATAAATCCAAACGGACAAAGATTATAAAACTTGTTTGGCGTTTCAGAAGGTTATTGATATTACAAAAGAGACCTTTACCCAATCCCACTCATAACATAAATACTGGACACTTAAAGATCAGCAAAATTAATTTCTAAAATTGATTTAAAATTGCCTTATTTGCAAATTGCGCTAAACGAAAGTTCAACACCATTTGGTTTAACCAATGCTCTGGCAACTTTCCAGAGACTATGGGTAAAATTATTACTCCAGACTTATAGCCAAACTTTTTTTGTTATTAGAATTCCATAAATGTAAAAATACGGCGCCATAACCTAAAAACCCCCATTAGCCATATAGCCAGATTGGTTCTAGAACATCTGGGATATGACAAGAAAGTCATATATCGCTAAAGCAGCTCAAATTTCGTCACTGATGCTCTGTCGTAATCAGGAGAGTCAGAAAAAATATAGCTAACGCATTAGCGCGTAGGATACATAAACCGAAAGCAGACATTAATGACAAAACACGCGTCTTGTACTCTACTAAAATTAGAAAAATTACAGAAAGACCATAAGAACTCGAAAAATGGCAAATAAGAGATTTGCAATACTATTTTGACAGAACTAACTCACAAGAATCTACACTTTCACCAGATCCTAGCTCAAAGAGACTCGCTGTACCTAAAAAACTACGAATACTGGTTTTAAAAGAAAATCATGATAACATACAAGCAGGACGTTTAAGTTCCGAAAATACGCACGTGGGAATTTCAGGATAATACCCAGGGCCAGGCATGTATTCTGTTATAATCAAACACGTAAAAAATTGAAAAATCCTTCAGTGGACGAAACTGAAAAATCAAGCGAAATTACGGTCGATGGGAAAAAGAATAGTCGAAGAACCATGGACCATGATTCTAGCAAACATCATGGGCCCATTGCGGATTTCCAAAAAAAAAAGAAAAAACCAGTATTTATTAGTTCTTGCTGATATTTTTGAAAAATAGATCAAAGTGATTCCAATTAAAGAAGCTAACACAATTACAATATACAGTCAAGCCCTGTTTATTGCAGGACCCGTTTATCATAGAAATCGTCTATTGTCAGATTCGGGACCCGTTAATCCCGTGATACCTTTCCCCTGCTCTTTACTTTCACATCTCTCGGTAAACCAATCGCTGAAAGGGCGGGACAGGGTTCATTTTTAAACTAAAAATTGCAGTACTTATTTCGACGTTATCTAGCATGCGGGCGTCGAAACAATTACAAGCTCACATCGCTAGTTAGCAGACCAATCAGCTGTTCTCACTGGAAGGCAGCCTGCCTTTTAATCAAGTGGTGGGAGCCACTGAAATTTATTCTTATTCTGCGATAAACGTTCAAAATACTAACCTGAAGCACACTAAAATTTAGGCCGTGAATAAGAACCAATTCCCTCAAATTTTTAAGTCCCTCAGAAAAAATATTAAAAACTACAGCGAAATAGAGTTTCACAGGATATACAAATGGACAGATAGACTAAGAATGTTACAAATCATAAAGAGAATGTAAAAAACACTATTAAATAAACCGGATAAAAAGGCAGGTAAGCTATAAGATCAATATGAAGGTCCTTCTAATATTACCCCTCCATCGGGCGCAGCTGGCCTGAGTAGCCACCGAAAGACTTTTGGACAATCCCCCCCCCCTGGAAGCGAAACCAGGCATCCTACCGAATAATTGGGGTGAAATATTTAGGTGGCTACTCAGGCCGGTTACGTCTGATTTTGTTTCGTTCAGAGGTGCGCCCAACGTAGGGTTGAGAAAAAGGTTTTCTCAACTATATATTAATTGAAAAACCTTGAAGAGAAAAATAGTAAAATGGAATATAAATGGTTTTAAATTAGAAAATATAAAGGCAGGCAATGGCTCATAGGCTAGATTTAAAAACGAAAATACAGCAGACCCTTTTTAATTGCTGTAGGCTGTCGCCTAAATTGCGTGTCAAAATCAGAAGAAAACATGGAAGAAAGTAATCACTACCAAACATATCATGATAACGACGAAAGAACGAGTTAAACAGAAAAGCAAAGGAACTGAAAAGGAGGAAATTGAGAATCAAAAAAGACGCGGAATACAAATTCCGCACGAAAAAGAACTTCCATGTCGTTATATTTTTTTAATTTGTTAAGCTCCTCGTCGCTCTAGTCTTATCAAAGTTAAATTCATCAAATCAAAAACACACCCGAGGTTAGGCGAAACCCCTCAAGGAGTCCGGTCACCCTCCCGAATTCCTTCACTAAAACAAAGCTCATCGCTCTGCGTAAAACGACCCTCGTGAAAGAACTCCCAAATTCGTAACGTCCGCCACGAGCTGTCAATCAAAATGTAAGTGGTAATTAATTGCCTTCTTTAAACCTTAACAATAACTTCGACTTTTATTGTCTCCCTACTTTACTCTCGGCATTCCAG
>NC_046657.1:70074445-70082758 GCF_010883055.1 Belonocnema kinseyi
TATATGCTTGAAAGGGATAACTTCCTCCTGTTATTTCCAATGCAGAACAACTGAATATTACTATTGAAGCATAGTTTCTATTTACAGCTTATGTTTATGTGAATTAGAATTTAAAAATATAGAAAGGCATAATCATACATGTATACAGATTTATTTATTACATTTTTAATAAGACTAAAAAATAAATATCAATAAAGACACAGAACTTTTTTCAATAAAAATACTGCATTTTATTTGGACAGTCAATGAAAACACACGTCTTGTATCACGTTCTGTTTGTTCGTGATTTCACATTTACTTTTTTCTCTAGTTTTACATGATTTGACAAATTTTTCTTTTAACCATTTTTGTTGATGCATATATAGTATGAATGGAGTTTTTCAAATAAATTTCAAAATCTTCTTGTGACGGACTAATTTTTTGTTAATACTTTATCTTAGATTGCACGGTTTAGACGGAAGAGTTAATTTTTTTCATCTCAGTAATATTTTTTACAGTAAAAACAAAAACTGTGTATGTAATTAGAAAATTCTTAAAAGAAAACTTGTAAACCTCTTCCAGATGAACAATTGTTTGTTCTAAGTATTACCTTATATTTCATAGTTTGGCAAAACATATAATGTATTATTTTTTAAAGAGCATTTCCGATTATAAACCTATAACAGGTGGTGAGAAATGGCTGTCTAACGTCCTGATCAATCGAAAATCCAATCGCCTAATTTTTTTGAATATTTCTGTGTTGTCGGACAACAAAGACAGACAGAAGAAAACGAAGAAATCGCTAATTCAAAATCAATTAGTACACAAAAGTCGAATTCTGATGAAATCGGCGACACTCAATTTTCATATAAAATTAATTATTCCCACATAAAATTTCCGTAGAATGGTGATATGCCGTTTTCCAGTTCTAAAATGGCGTTGATTAGTTCCAAGGTCTTTTGTTTTAGGCGTAATTTACTCTGCTGACACTCTTCAGATTAACTACATGCCACCATACTTTTCTATTCTAGCATACTTCTTCAGATTCTTTCAAGTCCATGCATTTCTTCATGCAAACTCTTGTGCTTCTATGGCTTCTTATGTCTCTTCTAACTAGCGTTTCATTCACACATTGTAACCATTCTTTCAGCGGTTTGCTTCTGGGCATGCTACTATTTACTTTATCTTGACACATTCTTTGGGAATTATTTTTCACTCCCTAAGTTCATCACAGTTTCCCGCCCAGTCAAAAATTATGTTATATAATATAATAAATTATCTATTTCCTTAAAAATTAATGACAAATTTTTACTTCATTAGTCACAGGGACGTAAGTTTCGCAAAAAATATAATTGTATATGTGTATAGATTTAAATAGTACTTTATAAAGACATAACTATTTCTACTTGCAGAATCCAGTTCACAGTCTGACAAGGATCCTCATAGCGAACGTAATCCTGGCCCTTCTTCTTACAGCAAGCAACATACGCCTGATCGAACATCTGCAGAGGAACCTCCTTTACGTACCAGGTCCAGGTCTCCTGCTGGAAGGCCTTCGTTTATTATAGCGCTTGGATGTTCACCTAAAGAACTTGGATATATTAGGCTCATTCCCCGCACAAATCAGAACCTTACATTTGAATTTCGAAGTTACATTTTTCCAGCTGGTAAACCAATTTGTTGGAGAGCAGATGGAAAGCACCAAAGTCCGGTGCCAGCGGGAGAACATATTGTATTATCAGCATCCAATGGCGACATTTTTGCAATATTATCGAAAAGCGGGAGTTTGTCTGGAATATATAAGTCACAAAGGCATCACCCGAGAGCAAAAATGAACATGAAAAGCGGTGCAATTGATTATTTGACCCCAGATGAAATTAGGGATTGTCCTGTAGGCAGAAATCACCCAATATTCCCACACAGTTTTATTAGAGCTTTCTCAAATTTAGATTCTCTAAAGTTCAAATGGAATCCTAATGGGGACTCTGATATTGAATCTTCTTCTTCTGCCAGAGAACATTCGCCTGACCATTTTTCCACACCTGAGGAGTCTCTTATTCGCGCCAGGTCCGAGTCTCCTCCTGGCAAAGCTCATACTGATGAAGTTCTTGGCTATACAATAGAACAACTAGGATATGTTCGGCTTATACCCTGCACAAATCCGATGCAGAGATTTGAATTTCGAAAATACGTTTTTCCTATCGATAAACCAATTCGATTTCGAATAGATAAGATGTACCATTTGTTTGGGCCAACCCGAGAATATATTGTTCTAGCAACGTCCAATGGTGACGTTTGTGCCATCTTGGATTATAGTGGAACTCTTCGTGGAATATATAGGGCAGATAAAACTCATTCGCGAATGAAAGTAAATATTATAAGCGGCGTAGTTGGTAATATGACTCCCGACGAAAGAAGAGATTGTCCAGTAGGCAAAAACAACCCAATCTTTCCATATAAATTTATTAAAGCATTTTCAAATCGCAATTCACTGCACTCCCAACTTGATGTCGGGTCAAGTTTTCCTCCGGACAGGCCTCCTTCTCATTAAGTACATGGATATCCACTTGCAAAACTCGTATATATTCAGCTTATCCCAGAGAGGAATTTGAACCTGCAATTCGAATTTCAAAGATGCATTTTTTCTGCTGCTACTGGAAATCATTTAAAATAGCGCAAATAATTGAAATTATTTGAGAATTAGAATAAGCATGATAACCGTTGCAGTGTTTTATACACTGTTATGAGTTTTCAAAAAATTCTGACACCTTTAAGATACTGGCTAAAGTTTTACGGTAACCCTAGTATAATAATCTTTTAAGTGATTTGTTTGCATTGTACTTACATTTTTGTATTGCATTTCTCCACAATATTACTTCCTTAGTTATACATTTTATTATTTGTTTGAAAATTAATTAATGTTGTTGAAAAGGCATCCTTTCTGGTTGAAAATCGATTTTTTTTTAGATTCAACTAGTTTCATGAAAAATTGACTAATTGTTTTAAATCTCATATTTCACTGATAAAAAGTTAAACGAAAATCTTTTTGGTTCGAAAATTCGATTATTTTTCGAAATTTGTATTTCTATTTAAAGATCCATCTATTTTACTAGAAATTGCATCTTTCTTCAATAGAAATGGAAATAATTCATTTATTATAGTAGACATAACGCCTTTTCAGAATAAAATGCAACTGTTTTTATAAAAATTTAACCATTTTCTTGAATAAGGTGCCCTTTTTTATTAAAATTTAAACTCTTTCCTTGAAGCATCATAGTTTTGGGTTAAAAATTCAAGTATAATTTTCGTGGAAGTTTTACTTCTTGTTGAAAACTAATATTTTAATGTTATTACGTCAAAATAAAGTCTTTTTCTTATGAGGATTCAGTTTTTCTTTATTTGTATTTTTTTGATTAAAAATTGATCCGTTTTTGTTGAAATTTTACGTTTCTTGGATAAAATTGATACTGTTTGCTTGGCAGTTAGTATATTCTCTGTTTGAGGATTCAATTTTTTGTGTTGAAAATTTTGGTTGTACCACTTTTTTAAGAAATCATTTTTTCAGGCAAAATTCGTATTTTAGTTTTAAATCTATTTCTTTGGTTGAAGATTGAGCTATTTTACTACAAATTAATTTTTTTGTTAAAAATAAATTTTTTACATTTTGTAAGTAAATTTCTCGAAACATGTAATATATAGAGAATACTTTATTTTGAAGATGAAAATTATATATTATGTGTCGTTCCTTTTTTTTAAGGAATATGCACCATTTATTTATTTTTATTCAAAGAATAGTTTATTTATTTCGTTGACTTAATTTTGTAACTATGGCTTAAGAGAATTGAATAAACAAGACAGATAGATTTATTAAAATTCTTCCGAAGTCTCATTTTAGAATATTCCTTTTAGAGAATTAGTTCAGGACAAAGAGTAACTTGTGTGTAAATTTTCTGTTTTATAACTAAAAGTTCTTCCAACATCTATATTGTAAATTAGAGTAGAATTTCCGCTTAGAGAAATAGAATTATGTATTACCAGAAAAACTCATTTGTATCAAGGATTATTAAACCATGTCGTATTTGTTATATTAAATGTTGACTACTCTCATTATATTTGAATTCAACGATTTCTTTTCCTTTCACTATAGAAAGCGTGGCGCCCAACATATTTGTTAAGAATTTGTTCTTGTACATTAGGGTCCGGAAGATGCAGTACCGAAGGTAGGTATTAATTTTATTTTGGTAAATAAAGTAGCATTCTCATAATCCATTTAAAGAAATAGAAAAAAATAAGAAGTATAAAAAATCAAGATTCATAACTATCCATCCCAGCGAACACCAGAAACTAAAATCAGCGCAAATTGCTGTAACTGTTTCGACAAAAGATATTCGTAGCATAATTATCATCCCCACGAGCAATAAATTTTAGGCTTTGGACGATATAAAAGCGCGACCGTCTCTCGACCAGGGTCCAGTGATCCCAGATCTGAAACGTGACGTTGTCCAATACTATGAAACGTCTATGTTCGTATGAATCTCCATCTGCTTTGAAATAAAATGAAGAGATATAGTTAATATAGTTATATAGTATAGTTATATTATTGTAGTTCATAATAATTCGTCTTTTTGACTTTAAAATTAAATGATTTTGTTGAAAATTCATGTATTTTGTTTGAAATTTGTCTTTTTTCGTGGGTCATTAATTTTCTTAGTCGAAAATTCACCTTTTCCCTTGGAAATTTAAAAATTTCGTTGAAAATTCGTTTTTTTTTCCTTGTTCAATTCAATTTTTTATCACAGGTTTTATCTGGAAATTGAACTATTCCATTTTTGGTTAAACTGTATCCTGTAAATGGTATTAGTTAAAACACCAATTATTTGTGAAAAAATTAATTTATTTGTTGTCGATTATGACTTGAAATATTATTAGAGTATAAAAGATTTTTCTTTTTAACCCATTCAATTTGAAATTTTTTAATTAAAAAAAGGAAATTTCGTTAATTATCAGCAATATTTGACCGTTCATTTAAACCAACCCATTACGAACAAATTACGAAAAACTGTTAAAAACTATACAAATTTGAACAGAATGGTTCGAAATAGAAAGCCTTGAATTGTTAAATTTGTAATGAGCTGAATATAAAGTTTAAATGCTACAACTTTAATTTAAAAAAATATTCAGAATTAATTTAAAACTTGAAATTATTTCAAATAGTTTGAAAATCGATTTAGACTTTTGCAGGTTTAAAAAATAATAAGCTTTTTGAGAATTGTACAGTATTTAAAAAGAATAACAAAAATTGTTGTGATTGCTAATAACATTGAAAATTATTTTTTATTTTGATAAATAAATTTTAAGTGAGTATTTGAAAACATTTTAAAAATTAAAGAAAAAAAAATCAGGAAGATTTTAAGGAAATTTTTTTATTTTACAGTTTTTTTAATTTTAGGAAAAATATCTAATTAACAAAATATATCAATTTTCAACCCAAAAGTTTACTTTTTAACAAATTAAATTAATTTTCTATCAAATAATTGGTATTTCAACCAATACAATGTACTGGATAAAGTTTTAACCAAAAATTGAATAGTTCAATTTCCAGATAAAGACGATTAATTTTTAATCAATCCTAGAATAGTTATATTTTCAGATAAAAAAATAATTTTTAATCAAAAAATAAACTTTCAACAAAGTTGTTAAATTCTCAACCAATAACATGAATTTTCGACCAAGAAAATTAATGATCTACAAAAAAGTCAAATTTCAAACAAAACACATGAATTTTCAACGAAATTATTTAACTTTAAAGTCAAAAAAACGAATTATCTACAAAAAGTTGATTTTTTTCAGCGAAAAATATGAGTTTTGTAGATTGGTACAAATTTAATCTTTTTGGTTGAAAATGTATCATTTTTGGTCAAAAATGCAATTGTTTGGTTGAAATATGAACTGTACATATTCTTGGGCTTAAAAGTCGATTATTTCACTAAGAGTTGAATTACATTGTAAAAAAAATACTGTTATTTTCAACAAGGCTTTATAATTATGGTTAAAAATTTAACTACTTGGTTGAAATTTTAACTCTTTAATGGAAAACTCATATTTTTCGCTGAAAAAATCAACATTTTGTAGATAATTCTTTTTATTGACTTTAAAATAAATAAATTCATTGAAAATTCATGTATTTTGTTTGAAATTTGTCTTTTTTTGTATATCATTAATTTTCTTGGTCGAAAATTCATGTTATTGGTTCAAAATTTAACAAATTTATCGAAAATTTATTTTTTCGATTAAAAATTATTTTTTTTATCTGAAAATGTAACTATTCTAGGATTGATTAAAAACTAATCTTTTTGATCTGGAAATTGAACTATTCAATTTTTGGTTGAAACTTTATCCTGTACATTGTATTAGTTAAAACACCAATTATTTGATGGAAAATTAATTTAATTTGTTAAAAAGTAAACTTTTTGGTTGAAAATTGATATATTTTGTTAATTATATTTTTTCCTAAAATTAAAAAAACTGTAAAAAAAATTTTCTTAAAATCTTCCGGATTCTTTTTTTTTTTAATTTTTAAAATGCTTTCAAATACTCACTTGAAATTTATTTGTCAAAATAAAAAATCATTTTCAATGTTCTTAGAAATCACAACAATTTTTGTTATTTTTTAAATACTGTACAATTCTCAAAAAGCTTATTATTTTTTAAACCTGCAAAAGTCTAAATCTTGTTTCAAATTATTTGAAATAATTTCAAGTTTTAAATTAATTCTGAATCTTTTTTTAAATTAAAGTTGTAGCGGTTAAACTTTATATTCAGCTCATTACAAATTTAACAATTCAAGGTTTTTTATTTCGAACCATTATGTTCAAATTTGTAGTTTTTAACAGTTGTTTGTAATGGATTGTTTTAAATGAACGGTCAAATATTGCTGATAATTAACGAAATTTCCTTTTTTTAATTAAAAAATTTCAAATTGAATGGTTTAAAAAGAAAAATCTTTTATACTGAAATAATATTTCAAGTCATAATCGACAACAAATAAATAATTTTCTAACAAATAATTGGTGTTTTAACTAATACAATTTACAGGGTACAGTTTAACCAAAAATGGAATAGTTCAATTTTCAGATAAAAGCTGTTATAAAAAATTGAATTGAACGAGGAAAAAAACGAATTTTCAACGAAATTCTTAAATTTTCAAGGGAAAAGGTAAATTTTTGACCAAGAAGATTAATGTTCTATAAAAGAAACGATTTTGAAACTTACCCAATATATACGATTAATTTTTAATCAATCCTATAATAGTTACATTTTCAGATAAAGATAAATAATTTTCAACGTAAAAAATTTATTTTCAACAAAATTGTTGAAGTGTCAACCAATAACATGAATTTTCGGCCAAGAAAATTAATGATCTACAAAAAAAGACAAATTTCAAACAAAATACATGAATTTTCAACGAAATTATTTAATTTTAAAGTCAAAAAGACGAATTATCTACAGAAAGTTGAATTTCTTAAGCGGAAAATATGAGTTTTGAATCAAAGAGTTAAACTTTCAACTAAATAGTTAAATTTTCAACTATAATTATAAAACCTTGTTAAAAAAAAAAGTATTTTCTTTACAAAGTAGTTGAACTCTTAGTGAAATAATCGACTTTTAAACTCAAGAAGATGTACAGTTCATATTTTAACCAAACAATTGCATTTTTGACCAAAAATGATACATTTTTAACCAAAAAGATTAAATTTCTACTAAAAAAGGTCAATTTCATTTTAATAAATTTTTTAATTTGAAACTCAAAAAGAGTATTATCTACAAAAAAGACGAATTTTTAACCTAATGTAAAGACAAATAGTTGAATTTTCAAATATAATTATGAATCCTTAATAAGAAAAAATTAATTTTTTTACTAAGTAGTTCAACTTTAAGTGAATAATCGAATTTTCCACCAAAAAATTATGATCTTAATTTTTAACAATATAGTTGCATTTACAACAAAACGACTTTGCAACCAAAAAATATTTACAGTTCATAATTCAACCGAAAAATGTAATTTTCAATCAAAAAGTATAAATTTTCCATAAAGCAATTTAATTTTTACAAAGAAAGACAAATTGTTAACAAAATACATGATTTTTTAACCAAAATTGGTATAGAATCACCATTTCTTTAATTTCTTTCAAATGCGGATCAAGATTTAAATAAGACTATTATAATATAACATAATTAAAATCGTATAATCAATAATAATAATAATGATAATAATATATATATATATATATATACATAATAGTATTAATATTTATATAATTTATATTTTATACT
>NC_046657.1:70082858-70088880 GCF_010883055.1 Belonocnema kinseyi
GGAGAAATGGGTTGCGCGCGCAACCCAGGCATTTGTATCGTCTCCTACCATATTCACACGAACATAGGCGTGTCATAGTATAGGACCACGTCTCGTTTCAGATCCGGGATCACTGCCAGGGTCACTCCTCGAGCAACCGGCTCGAGCGGTGGAGCAATGGGTGCTTCCATATCAGTGATCCCAGATCTGAAACGAGACGTGTTCCAATACTATAATACGTCTGTGTCCGTGTGAATATGGTAGGAAACGATATAAATGCCTGGGTTGCGCGCGCAACTCATTTCTCCTCTTCTGAATTTGAAAACTCGAAGGTGCACGATTGCATTGGTTGCAAAGTCGTTTTGTTGTAAATGCAACTATATTGTTAAAAATTAAAATCATAATTTTTGGGTGGAAAATTCGATTATTCACTTAAAGTTGAACCACTTAGTAAAAAAATTAACTTTTTCTTATTAAGGATTCATAATTATAGTTGAAAATTCAACTATTTGCCTTTAAAGTAGGTTAAAAATTCAGCATTTTTGTAGATAATACTCTTCTTGACTTTAAAATTTAAAAATTTCATAAAATTCAATTGACCTTTTTTAGTAGAAATTTAATCTTTTTGGTTGAAAATGTTTCATTTTTGGTCAAAAATGCAATTTTTTTGTTAAAATATGAACTGTGCATTTTCTTGGGTTTAAAAGTAGATTATTTCACTAACAGTTGAACTACTTTGTAAAAAAATACATTTTTTTAACGAGGTTTTATAATTATGGTTGAAAATTTAACTATTTGGTTGAAAGTTTAACTTTTTGATTGAAAACACATATTTTTCGTTTAAACAATTCAACTTTTTGTAGATAATTCTTCTTTTTGACATTAAAATTAAATAATTTCGTTGAAAATTCATGTATTTTGTTTAAAATTTGTCTTTTATTGTAGATCATTAATTTTCATGGTCGAAAATTCATCTGATTGGTTGACAATTCAGCAACTTTGTTGAAAATAAATTTTTTCCGTTAAAAAATATTTATCTTTAACTGAAAATGTAACTATTATAGGATTGATTAAAAATTAATCGTACATGTTGGTTAATTTTGAAAATCCTTTTTTTTATAGAACATTAATCTTCTTGGTCTAAAATTTACCTGTTCCCTTGAAAATTTAACAATTTTACTGAAAATTCGTTTTTTTCCTTGTTCAATTCAATTTTTTATCACAGCTTTTATCTGGAAATTGAACTATTCCATTTTTGGTTAAACTTTATCCTGTGAATTGTATTAGTTAAAACACCAATTATTTGTTAGAAAATTAATTTGTTTGTTTTCGATTATGACTTACAATATTATTTCAGTATAAAATTTTTTATTTTTAACCCGAACAAACTGAAATTTTTTAATTAAAAAAAAGGAAATTTCGTTAATTATCAGCAATATTTGACCGTTCATTTAAAACAATCCATTACGAACAACTGTTAAAAACTATACAAATTTGAACAGAATGGTTCGAAATAGAAAGCCTTGAATTGTTAAATTTGTAATGAGCTAGATTTTAAGTTTAAACGCTACAGTTTTAATTTAAAAAAAGATTCAGAATTAATTTAAAACTTGAAATTATTTCAAATAATTTGAAACACGATTCAGACTTTTGCAGATTTAAAAAAAAAGCTTTTTGAGAATTGTACAGTATTTGAAAAGAATAACAAAAATTGTTGTGATTTTCAACCCAAACTTTACTTTTTAACAAATTAAATTAATTTTCTATCAAATAATTGGTGTTTTAACTAATACGATGTATTGGATAAAGCTTCATACAAAAATTGAATAGTTCAATTTCCAGATAAAAACGATTAATTTTTAATCAATCCTAGAGTAGTTACATTTTCAAATAAAAAAAATTTTTTAATCGAAAAAATAAATTTTCAATAAAGTTGTTAAATTCTCAACCAATAACATGAATTTTAGAACAAGAAAATTGATGATCTACAAAAAAAAACAAATTTCAAACAAAATACATGAATTTTCAACCAAATTATTTAATTTTAAAGTCAATAAAACGAATTATCTAAAAAAAGTTGATTTTTTTCAGCGAGAAATATGAGTTTTCAATCAAAGAGTTAAACTTTCAACCAAATAGTTAAATTTTTAACCATAATTAAAAGACCTTGTTAAAAAACGTATTTTTTACAAAGTAGTTCAACTCTTACTCTTACACTGATGCTCTGTCGTGATCAGGAGAGTCAGAAAAAATATAGTTAACGCATTAGCGTGTAGCATACATAAACCAAAAGCAGACATTAATGACAAAACAGGCGTCTTGTACTCTACTAAAATCAGACAAATTACAAAAAGACCTGAAGAACACGAAAAATGGCAAATAAGAGATTTGCAACACTATTTTGACAGAACTAATTCACAACAATCTATACTTTCACCAGATTCTAGCCCATGGTGACTCGTTGTACCTAAAAAACTACGAACACAGGATTTAAAAGAAAATCATGATGACATACAAGCAGGACGTTTCAGTTCTGAAAATACGCACGCGAGAATTTCAGGGTAATACTTCGGGCCAGGCATGTACAGTGTGTCCCATATTTATAGGGCGACCCCATTTTTTAAGGATAATTTTTTTCTATTGGAACAAACTGCACCAAATTTTTTGAGTGAATAAATGAGTCGCGTTAAAGATTTTTCCTAAAATATAGAGCTCGCAATTCCATTCGTTCATTTATTTGGGCATTTTTTCGAAAAAATCGGTGTCCCAAATTATTGGGGCCACTAAAAGAAAAATTCAATTTTTCCGAAAGAATTCAATTTATTCAACAAAATACGTACATATGAAAAGATTTTATTCACAAAATTAGTAATTAATAGTATTTCCGACATTTTTTAATACCATTTTCATTCGCTTTACCATCGATTTATTCAGATTTTCGAGACTTTTCGCGGTGACGTTGTTCCATGCTGATTTGATCGCTTCCCTCAGCTCTGCGACCGTTGTGTACTGCCTTCCGTTGTCATACACATCGCGTACCATCATGCCCCAAACATTTTCCATTGGGTTAAGGTCTGGAGAGATCGCTGGCCACGCGAGTACGGGGATCTTTCACTTTGCCAACCAATCCTTCGTAGACTTGCTCGCATGTATGGCTGCGTTGTCCTGCTGGAAAGTCAACTTTGCAGAGCGGAAACGTCCAAGGTAGGGCTTAAGATGTTCTTCTAGCACCGCCTGGTAATCTCCGATTTTCATTTTATAAGAAATAAAAGCTAAGGCCACTTTTCCGAAACCACTGTATGCCCCCCATACCATGACGGAACCGCCTCCAAAGTTTCGGGTTGAAAAATAACGAGGCTCATGTCTCAGATCACGCCAATAATAACGCATTCCGTCAAGACCATCTAAATTAAATTCCTTTTCGTCAGACCAGATAATCTGAAAAGCAAGTAAAAGACCCAAGCTATAATTACATAGGCTTGAAGGAACTAATTATTTGTTATGAGAAAAAATGTACTGTCTAAGTATGTACCTTTGACCATTCGTGCGTCCAATGCAGCTAGCTTCTCTTCTACAAAATTGTAGCGTGCACAAAATACTCGATGCACTGTACTTTTGGACACTTGAGAAGCCACATCATTTTTTATTCTTCTGCACCCCTTAGTTGTTTGCGAGGCGGCGGCGACTATTTTTCGTTTGTCACAATCTGAGAGCTTTGGCCGTGGTCCACGTTTCTTCTTCACTATTTGATTACTTCTATTCTTTATATACAGGTAAATAACATTTCTCGATCGGTTTATAAGCTTCGCTATTTCACGTTGTGATTTCCCACATTTTTCATACGCATCAATTGACGCCTTTTCTTCGGCAGACAATGCTTTCCCTCTTCCCATATTAGTTTTGTTACCTTGAATATTATTAACGCACTAAAAATAGGAGAAATATTTATTTCGAACATATTGTGCGAATATACACTTTTAAAATAGGAAAAATACGTCGATAATCCCCAAAAAGAATGTATGTGGGAAAGTATGTATGTGAAAAATCCTCGGGAAAAATTCAAATTAAAAGAACAACACAACTGTAAATTACTTTGGGAATTCACGCACAATATTTAGTTTTTATACATACATATGTATATGCTTATGACATGTAAGAAGTAAAATTTTAATATTATATATTTTAAATTGCATTATTTTACGAATTGTTTATTATTCTTCAAAAAAATTGAAGTTTTTTCTAGTGGCCCTATTAATTTAAGACACCTATTTTTTCGAAAAAAATGTCCAAATAAATGAACGAATGGAATTGCGAGCTCTATATTTTAGGAAAAATCGTTAATTCGACTCATTTATCCATTCAAAATATTTGGTGCATTTTATTTCAATAGAAAAAAAATTATCCTTAAAAAGGGGGTGGCCCTATAAATATGGGACACACTGTATTCTGTTATAATCAAAACCGTAAAAAATTGAAAAATCCTTCAGTGGACGAAACCGAAAAATCAAGCGAAATTACGCTCGATGGGAAAAAGAATAGTCGAAGAACCATGGACCATGATTGTAGCAAACATCATGGGCCCATTGCGGATTTCCCAAAAAAAGAAAAAACCAGTATTTATTAGTTTTTTGCGGATATTTTTGAAAAATAAGTCAAAGTGATTCCAATTAAAAAAGCTAACACAATTACAATATACAGTCAAGCCCTGTTTATTGCAGGACCCGTTTATCATAGAAATCGTCTATTGTCAGATTCGGGACCCGTTAATCCCGTGATACCTTACCCCTACTCTTTACTTTCACATCTCTCGGTAAACTAATCGCTGAAAAGACGGGACTGGATTGATTTTAAACTGAAAACTGCATTACTTATTTCGACGTTATCTAGCATGCGGGCGTGGAAACAATTGCAAGCTCACATCGCTAGTTAGCGGACCAATCCTGCTGTTCTCACTGGAAAGCAGCCTGCCTTTTAATCAAGTGGTGGGAGCCACTGTAATTTATCTTTATTCTGCGTTAAACGTTCAAAATATTTTTATAATCATTTCATTTTAAATTTAAATTAATGAGGAGCGACTGGCGGGGTAAAATATATAGGCGGCCACTCAGGCCGGTTACGTCTGATTTTGTTTCGTTTACAGGTGCGCCCAACGGAGGGTTAAGAAAAAGGTTTCCTCAACTATATACTAATTGAAAAAGTTCAAGAAAAAGAATAGTAAAATGATATATAAATGGTTTTAAATTATAAAATATCAAGTCTGGCAATGGCAAATTTTTTGTTAATACTTTATCTTAGAGTGCACAGTTTAGCCTTATATTTCATAGTTTGGCAAAACATATAATTTGTTATTTTTTAAAGAGCATTTCCGATTATAAACCTATAACCGGTGGTCTGAAATGGCTGTCTAATGTCCTGATCAATGGAAAATCCAATCGCCTAATTTTTTTCAATATTTCTGTATTGTCGAACAACAAAGACAGGCAGAAGCAAACGTAGAAATCGCTAATTCACAATCAATAAGTACGCAAAAGTCGAATTGTGATGAAATCGGCGACACATCATTTTCATATAAAATTAATACCTTCCATTTGAGATGAGGATTTTATCATCATAATCATCATAACAAACAATGTGAAATTTTATTATTATCTGCGAATTATTATCTGCGTTGACAATATAACGACGTTCTCTCAAATATATGTTCGATAAAGGCCACTTATGTATGTAATAATACTCTAATCATACGAGGGTAGTTCAATAAGTCCTTAGAATGACCAACAGATGGCGCGCGAATCGCTCCAAATCATCTGTTTTCAGTCAGCACCACTCCCGACTAGATATATGGTGCAGTGACAGTCCACATCTTCTATGGGATAAAAAATGAATTGTACTCAGCTCACGGCACATCTGCCCCTGCCTTAGCAACGGTTTATAACTGGGCAAATGAATTTAAGCGTGGACGTACATCAATAAGTGACGAACCACGTTCAGGAAGGCCCGTAGAAGCAAGTACTCCCGAAATCATCAATAAAATCCACGATAT
>NC_046657.1:70088980-70090956 GCF_010883055.1 Belonocnema kinseyi
TTTTTTGAGGTGGAAAAAAGTGAAGGTTGACAAATTTTTAATTCAGAAATATTTCATTTAAACACTCAATAATTCATACGTATAAAACACAAACTTTTAACACCTTTTAATTTTACAGTTTTTTAAATTAAATTATTTTAAAATATGAAATTACCATTTTAAAATTTTTATGACTTTAAAATTTCAGAGATTTCTGGTTAAAAAATACAAATTACGCTATTATTTTTATGGTTCAAAATGATAATAATTCAAAAAAATTTCAGTTCGTAACACTAAAAATCGAACGATTAAATTAATTTTTTAACTAAAAACTTTTAAAAATAAAAGTTACATTGTTTTTATTTTAAGTTGTTCCAGATTAATATTTTTGCATTGTTATTTAGAGATAAAAATTTTAGGTTGCCAATTTAAAATGTTAGAAATTAACTTACTATCAAAATAATTTAATTTTTAACTAAAAAAAAAGAGAATAACAAATTTTCAACAAAATAATTACATTTGCAACTAAAATGATAAATCCTCAACAAAAAAAGTTTGAATTTTTAATTAAAAACTGTTGAAGTTATCCAAAAAGATATTGATTTTACACAATGGTAGACTTTTCAGTCAATAAGTATCTTTTTCAAATTGTTGAATTTCAAAGCCAAAAAGATGATTTTTTTACAAGACAGTGTAAACTTATTTTTAAACGGAATAGTTCAAGAACTTCTGGTTAAAAAATGCAAACTTAATTTCAATGCTTCGAATTGAAAAATAAATAAAGAAATTTTTTAATGTTAAAGACTGAATCATTTTGATCAATAAAAATAGATTAATTACAATTCTTTTTTAATTGGAAACTTTTTAAATTATAAATCGAATTCGTTTATTTTAAGTCGCTTTATATTATTAATTTTTACATTTTTATTTATAAATCCACACTCAAAAGCTTATGTACGAATAGACAATTTTGAAAATCAAACGGTGTAAGAAAACAGATTCATTTTCAACTAAAAAAAAAAACATGAAGTTTCAACAAAATCCTTAAATTTTTAACGAAGCAGATGAATTTTCATTTAAAATTATGAATCTTCAACAAAAAAAGCGTCACATTTTTTATTAAAAACTGTTGAACTCATTCAAACAGAAAAATTTTTCACAAAAAATTTGAGTTTTCAGTCTATAACTAAAATGATGAACCTTTAAAAAATCTATTTAACACAATAAATCAACTTTCAACCAAAAAGTTTACCTTTCAACCAAATAAATTAATTTTCTATCAAATAATTGGTGTTTTAACTAATACAATGTACAGGATAAAGTTTCAAGCAAAAATGGAATAGTACAATTTCCAGATAGAAACTGTGCTAAAAAATCGAAATGAACAAGAAAAAAAAACAAGTTTTCAACAAAATTGTAAAATTTTCAAGGGAAAAGGTGAATTTTTGACCATGAAGATTCATGCTCTATAAGAAAAAACGATTTTCCAAATTAAACAATATATACGTTTAATTTTTAATCAATCATATAATAGTTACATTTTCAGATATAGATAAATAATTTTTAAGAGAAAAAATTAATTTTAAATAAAGTTGTTAAATTTTCAACCAATCAGATGAATTTTCGACAAAGAAAATTGATGATCTAAAAAAAAAAGACAAATCTTAAACAAAGTACTTGAATTTTTAAATTTTTAATTTGTTAAAAAGTAAACTTCTGGGTTGAAAATTGATATATTTTGTTAATTAGATTTTTTTTCTAAAATTAAAAAACTGCAAAATAAAGAAATTTCCTTAAAATCTTCCGGATTCTTTTTTTTTTTAATTTTTAAAATGTTTTCAAATAATCATTTAAAGTTTATTTGTCAAAATAAAAAATCATTTTCAATGTTCTTAGCAATAACAACAATTTTTGTCATTCTTTTTAAATACTGTACAATTTTAAAAAAGCTTTTTTTTTAAATCTGCAAAAGTCTAAATCGTGTTTCAAATTATTAG
>NC_046657.1:70091056-70096184 GCF_010883055.1 Belonocnema kinseyi
CACAGGCGAACCAGCTCCAAAGAAGGCAAAGACCGTAAAGTCAGCTGGTACGGTTATGGCTACAGTTTTTTGGGATGCACGTGGAATTATACTTATTGACTAGTTGGAAAAGGGTAAAACAATCACTGGTGAATATTACGCATCATTATTAGAGCAGCTGAAAGAAGAAATTAAAAAAAACGACCACATTTGGCGAAAAAAAAAATTCTCTTTCATCACGACAACGTCCGAGTTCACACATGCTTCGTTTCAATGGCTAAAATTGAAGAACTAAAATTCGAATTGGTCGAACACCCACCGTATTCACCTGATTTAGCCCCCAGTGACTTTTTCTTATTTCCAAACTTGAAAAAATGGCTCGGTGGACAGAGATTTCCAGAGAACAAAGACGTCATTGCCTCTGTAAGTGCTTATTTTGAGGAACTTCTGAAAACGCACTTTTCTGAAGGATTAAAAAAACTTCAAAAGCGATTGACCAAGTGTATGGAGCTCCAAGGAGATTATGTTGAAAAATAAAAAAAAATTTACCCAAAAAAAATTGTTTTTATACTTCATTCTAAGGACTTATTGAACTACCCTCGGACAATGGAATATTTCTTGGATACTGTTCTTAATTAAATTACTCACAGTCGCACTACTCAGTTTTTTCACTACTTTGTGAAAATGAGAATATTGTATAAATTCGTTCGTACTTTCGTGATCATCTTTTACTGTCTTGGTGAACATAATAAAATATCCATAATTCTTATGATATTTTATATAATGTATGCATTACACAGATATTTGTAAGTCCTCTAGTGAACCTAATGTACCTCTTTCCAGTTTATAATCATATGGGAGCAATTTGTATATTTAAGCTGTAGAAATCAGAGGTTTATTATTTTTACCGTATCATCCGATACCATCAGATTACCGTATCATCGGATTTCCACATAAAATTCTCATAGAGTGGCTTCCACAGCATTTTTCCACGTGGGAAAAATAATTTTCGTAACATTCAATTAAAATTTATTCATTACATTTTCAGAAAAATAATCATTTAATCTTCTTCTTTAACATTTTTCAAAGAAAATTTGACATGCCGTATTCCAGTTATAAAATGGCGTTTATTAGTTGCAAGGTCTTTTGTTTTGGGCGTTATTTACTCTGCTGACACTCTTCCGATTAACTACATCCCACCATACTTTTCTATCCTGGCATACATCTCCAGATTCTTTCAAGTCCATGCGTTTCTTCATACAAACTCTCGTGCTTCTATGCTTTCTTATGTCTCTCCTAACTAGCGTTTCATTCATACATTGTAATCATTCTTTCCGCTGTTTGTTTCTGGTCATGCTACTATTCATTTTATCTTGACACATTCTTTAGGAAGTAATTTTGACTCCCTAAGTTCCTCATAGTCCCACGCCTAGCAAAGAATTATGTTATATAATATAATAAATTATCTATTTCCTTAAAAATTAATAACAAATTTGTACCTCATTATTTAAAATGAAGTAAATTTAGAAAAATATAATTGTATATGTATATAGATTTAATGAATATTTCATAAAAACATAACTGAAATAAGGTCTAAGCGTTGATTCGAAATTATATTTTCTGTTTAAATTCTGTAGATAGACATCATAACAATATGTAACCTAAAATGTGACTAAAAAACTAAATATAACATGTATTAATCATGCAACTTATGTTCTTTTATTTAAAAATAATCGTTTGGTAAGTACCCTTGAATGTAAAAATTTTTTCAACAAAAAGTGATTCATCTATTTCTACTTGCAGAATGCAGTTCACAGTCTGACCGGAATCCTCATAGCGAACGTAATCATGGCCCTTCTGCTTTCAGCAAGGAACATACTCCTGATCGAACTTCTGCAGAGGAACCTTCTTTACGTCCCAGGTCCAGGTCTCCTGCAGTCTATTATAGCCTATTATAGCGTCTATTATAGCGCTTGGATGTTCACTCAAAGAACTTGGATTTGTCCGGCTCATTCCCCGCACAAATCAGAAACTTACATTTGAATTTCGAAGTTACATTTTTCCAGCTGGTAAACCAATTTGTTGGAGAGCAGATGGAAAGCACCACAGTCCGGTGCCAGCGTGAGAACATATTGTATTATCAGCATCCAATGGCGACATTTTTGCAATATTATCGAAAAGCGGGTGTTTGTCTGGAATATATAAGTCACAAAGGCATCACCCGAGAGCAAAAATGAACATGCTAAGCGGATCAATTAAATATTTGACCCCAGATGAAATTAGGGATTGTCCTGCAAGCAGAAATCACCCAATATTCCCGCACAGTTTTAGGAAAGCTTTCTCCAATTCAGATTCTCTAAACTTCAAATGGAATCCTAATGGCTACCCTAATATTGGATCTTCTTCTTTTGCCAGAGAACATTCGCCTGACCCTTCTTCTACACCTGAGGAATCTCTTATTCGTGCCAGGTCCGAGTATCCACCTGGCAGAGCTCCTACTGATGAAGCTATTGGCTGTACAATAGAACAACTAGGATATGTTCGTGGAATATATAGGGCAGAGAAAACTCATTCGCGAATGAAAGTAAATATCATAAGCGGCGTAGTTGGTAATATGACTCCCGACGCAAGAAGGGATTGTCCAGTAGGCAAAAAGAACCCAATCTTTCCATTTGAGTTTATTAAAGCATTTTCAAATCGCAATTCACTGTAGTCCCAACTTGATGCCGGTTTAAGTTCTCCTCCGGATAGGCCTCCGTCTCATTAAGTACCTGGATATCCACTTCCAAAACTCGTATATATTCAGCTTATCCCAGAGAGGCATTTGAACCCGCAATTCGAATTTCAAAGATACGTTTTTTCTGCTGCTGAAGGTATTCACTTAAAGTTAGGACCTGGTAAATATATGCTCGTGACAACCCGAGAACATATAGTATTATCAACATTCATTGTTTTATGTTTTTGCAATACTGGAGTGTACTGGAATTCTTCTTGTAGTATTTCAGTAAAATAGCGCAAATAATTGAAATTTTTTGAGAATTAGAATAAGCAGGATAACCCTTGCAGTTTCCTATACACTGTTACAAATTTTCGGAAAATTCCGACACCTTTAAGATACTGGCTATAGTTGTGCGGTAACCCTAGTATAATAGTCTTGCTAGTGATTTGGTTGCCTTGTATTTACATTTTTTTATTGCCTTTCTCCACAATATTACTTCTTCCGTTATATATTTTATTATTTGTTTGAAAATTAATTAATTTTGTTGTAAAGACATCCTTTCTTGCTTAAAATTGAATTTTTGTGTTATACATTTAACTAGTTTCACAGAAAATTGACTTGTTTTTTAAGTGTCATATTTCAATGCAAAAAAGTCGAACGAAAATATTTTTTTGGTCGAAAATTCATCTATTTTACTGGAAATTGAAACTTTCTTTAACAAAAATGGAACGGTTTGGTTTAAAATTCAAGAATTTTGTATCAATTTATTTTTCTTCTCAGTTAAAAATTCAACTGTTTTGTTGAAAATTCATATTCATGGGTAGAAAATGAAACTATCCTCATAGATCATTTTTTCAATGAAAACTCATATTTTTATGCGAAAAGTGAAACTGAAATCTCTTTTGGATCAAAATTCAAATCTTTTTTTATTATTTGTCTTTGATTTAAGAATTCATTTATTTTAGTGGACATAACGCCTTTTCGGAATAAAAATGCAACTGTTTTTTATAAAAATTTAACCATTTTCTACAATCAATTGCCCTTTTCTATTAAAATTTAAACTGTTTTGTTCAAGCATCATAGTTTTAGGTTAAACATTCAAGTATAATTTTCGTGGAAGATTTACTTCTTTGTGAGAACTTATATTTTGATGTTATAACGTCAAAATAAAGTATTTTCGGGTTAGAATTCAGCTTTCTTTATTTGTATTTGTTTCATTAAAAATTCATCCGTTTTACTTGAAATTTTATCTTTCTCGGATAAAATTGATACGGTTTGGTTGGTAGTTAGTATATTCTCTGTTTGAGGATTCAAATTTTTGTGCTAAAAATTTTGGTTGTACCACTTTTTTAAGAAATCATTTTTTCAGGCAAAATTCGTATTTTAGTTTTAAATCTATTTCTTTGGTTGAAGATTGAGCTATTTTGCTTCAAATTGATTTTTTTGTTAAAAAATCAATTTTTTACATTTTGTAAGTAAATTTCTCTAAACATGTAATATATAGAGAATACTTTATTTATTTTGAAGATGAAAATTATATTTTATGTGTCATTCCTTTTTTGTTTAAGTAATGTGCACCATTGTATTTATTTTTATTGAAATAATAGTTTATTTATTTCGTTGACTTAATTTTGTAACTATGGCCTAAGAGAATTGAATAAACAAGACGGATCACCTGTGATATACAGTTTTTTAAATATGTTATAACCACATCAGTTTGCGTTTTCAAGAAATCCTTTTCATTAAAGTGATACCGGCACACGAAAAACCGTTTTAAGGTTATGTTCTCATACGGTGACAGCACCAGACAAGACGTCACAGTAACAAATGACAACAAGCAATTTTCTGCGCACGCGCTTTTTACACCAATTTGCGCCCTCTACGATAGTCAGGAGAACTAATTTGACTCCACTCACTGCCTCTCAACCCCCCGCGCCTAAGTTCGAAAAATTCTCCATTTTGCCTTATTGAGTTGACCGAGCCTGAACCGGCTCGAGCGGTGGAGCAATGGGTGCTTCCATATCCACCTCTCGAGTACCGGTAGGCCGTGGCATCGGGTGCTTCCGAACACATCCTACCTCGGTGATCCCTGCAGTGATCCCAGATCTGAAACAAGACGTGGTCCAATACTATGACACGTCTATGTCCGTGTGAATAAGGTAGGAGACGATATGAATGCCTGGGTTGTGCGCGCAACCCATTTCTCCTCTTCTGAATTCGAAAACTCGAAGGTGCACGATTGCCGGTGGGAACAGTTCGGCGGTTCTATTTATATCTCTATCTGCTTTGAAATAAAATAAAGAGATTGGGACTTTAATATTTCCAGATTTCGATGCTGGGCTGGCGATTCTCGTGATTTGCATACTTCGAGCGCCTATTTAATGCGTGTATTTTGAGGTTGCATTACATCAAGTCTAAAATATAAATTAT